>NW_021703784.1:40079311-40175430 GCF_005190385.1 Monodon monoceros | reverse complement strand
CACACACACACACACACACACACACACACACACACACACACACACACCATAATAAACTTCCCAGTGCCTTAGAAAGTTACTGAAATAAAAATAAAATCAGATTTAAATTATTCAAATGATAACATTTTGGAGGACAGGAAAGTCTTCCTAGCCCTGTTGGTGCTTTCCCTCACTCCAGACTCATCTTCTGGCCTTCTGTGACAGTGAAGCCCTAGGTAACATCATGCTGATTACCTCCGAATTAGCTGATGTATGGGGAGCTGTCACTGTTGTTTAGTATTCACATTAAACTCTCAGGGCAGAGTGACCAGAGCATGCCTGTGCTTTATGCGGCAGTCAAGGCAGCCAGGCTGCTGGAGGCTTTCAAGGGGAACCTTCCACCTGTGGGGAGCGGCGGGGCCATTGTGTAGCTGCGGCAGGGCAGCGGCCCCAGGCTGAGAACTGGAAGGACAGAAAGGTAAACTCAGTTGGCTCTTCAAAGGACTCGCTCTAGTGACTGAGCACAAAGCCCCCGGTAGCCACCCCTACCTCATGCCCCAAGGAAAATTTCACGGTTCAAAAAAAGTAAGGATTTCTTTTGGAGAAGAGATCTGCAGGCCTAGCTCAACTCTCCCCTGGTGCCAACGGTAGAGTTGGGGACAAACCGCCTGGGAGAGAGCATCCGGGGCAACGCGCCAGCTCGTGTGCCTGCTAAAAGGACAGATGCGCGTTGCTGTGTGTGGAGAGTGGGGATGGGGGACGGAGGTGGGGGGGCTGTTAAGACGCTTCTCAGTTCTGAGGGGAAGAAAGGCGGAAGTGCGAGGATACACGGAGAGCGGGACGAGTGTAGGCTCCGCGGCAGCGTGTGCGTCGGGGGTGGAGTCGGGGTGCGGTCTGGGAAGCGTAGGAGGGATGGGGGCGCACAAGTTACTGGAACAGGCGGACAGACAGGTTGCAGTTGCAAATCATCAAGCCCCAAATCAATCACTCATTCCATTTAGAAGTACCTCTCCTCCATTTCGACATAAAAATGTTTAAAACGATCTGGGGGCAGGGAAGGAGGGAAGAAAATGCGGCACGGTTACTCCTTTAGTTTAATACTCTCTCCTCCACAGGGGAATTAGATGACCCCACGATCCAGAAATGTATGGGAAAGCAGCAGGAACCCTTTCTGGGAAGCACGTAATAAAATCAAAAGTCACTTTGGAAGGTTTCATCTTCAAGCTACAAAGTAACCTCGGGATCTTAGATTAGCCATTTTAATCTCCATGTGCCTCAGTTTCCTCATCTGTCCTCCGAGAGTAACATGTGCTGGACCTCTGCGCGGGGATGTGGTAGGGATGAGACTGAGAGCGGTGTGGGTGAGCTCTCTGAAGCCGGCACCACGTCCCGCCCGCGCCACCAAGGAACGTTGGTGTTATCCTGGAGCCCCAGGGACCCGGTGGGGGAAGACTCGAGCTCTAAAATTAGTCCAGCTTCCAGGCCCGGCGCCCGGAGCGCCCTCCAGCTCGCCGCGCCTCCCCCATCATCCCCCTTTCCACCCGCCCCCTCTCCCCAGCGCGGCGCTCCGAGATCGCTAGTCATCCCGGACGCCGGTGCTTCTCTCCCCCTCGCCCTTTGCGCTCGTGGTTTGGGAGGAGGAGACAGCGACAGAGAAGGGAGAGGGGGAGATGAGAGAGAGGGGCTTGGCCGTGCGTCGGCGTCGGCTGTGATGGGGAGCTGGGAGCAGCCAGGCGCCGAGCAGTAGCGGCGGCGGCGGCAGCTCGGGGCACACACGAGAGCCGGCGCTCCTCCCGGCAGGCTGCGCTGTGATCTGGGCTGCGGATTGGGATCTCGAGCCACCGTCCCCCTCCTCCCGCTGCCGTTCTCCTCGTCCCAGCTCCGCTCCTCCGCCTGCGAGCCCCGGCGGCGGCAGTGGCGGCGGCGTCCCGAGCACTGAGCGCCTCTGCTCGTGGTTCCAGTCCCCGCGAGCGCGCTACAGGCACTGCGGCGGCAGCGGCCGGGTGGCCGGCTCGCCCCGGGCACGAGCGCCGGGAGAGGAAGAACAGCGGGGGAAGCGCCTGGTGTAGCGGAGGATCGCCGGCGGAGGCAAGGGTGCGTGGGCATTTTTAACGGGATTATTTGGCTGCCCGGTGCACCGGCTGGAGCGCGCCTTCCGGAGCACAGCTCCAGCTGCCGGGTGCAAAGTGGCTGCGAGGTGGGCTCGGGTAGGCGAGAGCCGGCGGAGCGCGTGGGGGAAACTTTTCACCTTGTAAAGTTCCTGCCTCAGCACAGCTCCGAGCAGTCTTTGCCGCTGCAAAAAAGAGGAGAAGGAGACTAGGTCTCATGGCGGTAGCCGGGAGGTTGGCATGTAGAGTTGGTTAAGTTTGGGGCTGAGGATTTGGAGAGGGGACCCGAGGGGGCTTGCAGATCAGTGCACCCATCCCCCGACCCCCCGAGCCCCGGCCGCCCGCTGCAGGTGGATGAGAGGGTCCAGGCAGCGAACCTGCTTGGTAGCCGTTGCCTGGCGGGCGCTGTGGGGACGTTCAGATGCCAATGGATGCGCTTGAGGGACCCGGAGGCTCAAGTTGGGTCGTCGCTTGGCGAGGCGCCGGGTGGAGCAGGGAGCCCACACTCCACTTTGGCCAGGGAGGGGAAAGGGTTACTAGACATTCTGCGGGTCCACTCCATGCTTGACTCCGGTTTGCGGGGGTCATGGGCAGGGTGAGAGGTGCTGAATGGCAGCGGCTTTCGGACTGGGGCGACAGTCTTTTACGGAGTGGCGGGGAGGTGGGACTTTCTCTGCTATCTTGACAGGGAGAGGGAAACGGAGTGCCTTGGGAGTGCACGGATTTTGGCGGGCGTGCGTGAAGGTTGCTTGTCTTTGAAAAGAAAGCCGCGCGGGTTTGAGTGTCCTGGGGGTGCGTTGCGACCCTCCCTGGGTTGGGGAGTGGGGGCGAACGCGAGGGCGCGCCAGTTCCACTCTCAGGGCCCCCTCCTGGGCGGTGCCGGGTAGACTCCCCGGTGGCGACCAGTGTGGGTGCGAGGTCCGGGCGGGGGTTTGAGGCGCGCGGGCGGGGAGGCAGCCGAGGTGGCCGGGGCAGCCTTCTCGCGGCGCGCTCAGCACCAGGATTCCGCCAGTGGGGGTCGCTGAGCTAAAGTGCATCTGGCCCCCCGGCTTGCACGAGGTGGCAGGCCCGGGGAATTTTTAGCAGCCCTGTGGTCCGTACTCCTCCCTCCACTCTCCCGCTGACTTCTGTCGCGTGTGCTTTCCGAGACGGTTAAACATTGACCGCGATTAGGCTTCGCGGAAAGCAGCTTTCATTGTTCGCTTTTCCCTGCTCGGCTCTAGTGGGCGGGGGCGAGCAGGGGGCAAGGATGCGGGGGTGGCGGGAGGTTGGCTGTGAAGTAAGGGAGCCTCTTGGGTAGCCTGCGACCAGAGGAGAGGAGGGCGCTCCTGGGATGTGTGTGTGGTGATGGTGGTGGCATCCAGCGGCTGCAGCTCCGCGTGATAATGGGGGCAAACCTGGCAGTGGAAGGGGATCCCAGAAAGGATGTGAAGAGGGAGGGAGCCTGCAGGGACCTGGCGAGGTCACCGTGGAGGGGCGGGGCGGGCTGGAGAGGCCCCCGGGAGGGAGAGGCGCCTGCGGCCTGGAGCGTGGCCGCTCGGTGTCTTGGGCTCGAGGCGTCTGGTCGGTTCAACCTTCCTCGGCCCCGGGCTCCGTCTCGTCGCCACCGCGCGCCGAGCGAGACTCTTGCTTCTGCTTGGGGCGAACCTGCAGCAGCCGCGGTGGGAGGCTGGGAGGGAAGCGCGGAGCGCGCTGCCGCTTGAAGAGTCTTTTCTCCTCCTCTCCCCCAAGTCTCCCGCTCCTCCCCGCCCCCAGACTCCGGCGCGTTTGTTTTTCAAGTTGGATCCCACTTCCATTTACAAGTGTCAGACAAACCCGCGCGAACCTCCCCCATTCACCCTGGCCCCAGCCAGACGCGGGAGGGGCCGGGGGCGAGCTGTCTGGGCAGCGCCTAGGGCTGTGCGACGCTCCCACGGGGGGGCTGGACTAGCTTGGGTTCACATTTGTAGGTCCTTGATGTTTAAAAAAGAGACACGTAAACAAACCACGAAACCCAAACCGCTCTGCCACTTGTATTCCGCCGCTTTTCTCCTCCTCGCCTCGGACGTTTTAATTTTCTGGCCCCAACGCCTGTCTTTTTAAAGGCGAGTCAGGGGCGGTGGGAGGCCGGGGGCGGGGGAGCGGGCCGACCAGTTCATCACGGTGGATTTGTGCTCCCGGCTTTGTTGCTAGGATTAGATTCTCTGAATCCGCCCAGGCTAGGTTAAAATACATGCAGAAAGACTGAGAACCGACCAGAAGGACTGTAGACGACTTTGCCCGCATCCAGGCGTTAAGTCCAGGTGGTAGAATGGGGAAGCCCGCCATCTAGGAATCGAGAACTGAGGTGCTCCCTTCTCAGTATCAATCAAAGAGAGCCGGGATTTCGCTTCCACCGGCAGGCACGCAACTTCTCTTAACGTTTATCGAAAGCCTGAATGATGTTCTGGTTTGTGACGTGGAGATTTGACTCTGAGAAGGAAAGAAAGGGAGGGGATGGAAGAGAGAGAAGGAGGGAGAGAGATGGAGAGATTGAGATTCTGCAGAATCCTGGAAACTGCACCGAGCCAACTGCTCCTTTTTTTTTTTTTTTTTTTTTTTTGAGTTCGTATTCCTAAATTGGAGCAGTTGAGCCGTGAGAGAATAAAGGGCAGACAAGAAAACCAGGGCGCCAAGAGACAAAGACAAAAAAAATGCATAACTTTAGCGCTTTGATGTGCTTCTTTTCCTCGTAGGGTGGAGTGGGGGAAGGGTATTTAACGTTTTACAAGGAGAAAAGTTGTCTCTTAGAATTAAGCGATACGCTGATATTTAATCGCGAATCCTTGTTGTTGCCTTTTTTGGAACTTGGACAATGAATGGTGGTGGGGCCAGTTTCTGTGCACAGTGAGCTGGGATGAGAAAGTTTCCAGAACTGTCCAGTTATAATGTCTTCATATCAGAGCCACACAGAGACCTTCACATGAAAGGCAGCTGGCTCAGAGATCAGAAATCGGTCAGCTGCTGGACTGGCTCCATGTCTTGGAGCTGTAGGATTTTCACAGCCAGTGTTTGTTGACCAGTATCAAGCCCCCCTCCCCTTCTTTTCAAATTTATTTGTTCTGGTTCCTGGCAGAGTCATTCTGGGGAATTTTTTTAAAAAAATAGTCAGGACCCAGTCTATCTGTTAACTAGCAATTACGGCTGTGCTGAGCTACTCAAAAATGAAATGAGTAGCAATAAACAAAGTGGCTGCCCACTGACCTGTATGCTTATTTTGCCAACTCACAGCTTTTTGTAAATCAACGGCTCTTCACGCTCCTCACGGAAGAATTTTTTGATGACATAACTTGGATGACACATTTTTGATGTGTCAGGTTATGTTATCAACCTTGCTTTCTTCATATGCTGCAGAATGACCCACTGTAATCTGGCTAATGAATAATGTTAAATAGAAGTAGGCAGTTACCAGTGAGGAGTGGATGTTTAGTCATTAGCCGCTGGTGTGAGGAGTGGCTCTTGTGTTGTTATGCTTTATTAATAGCTCATGAGGCAAAGAGGACCATGGTGGCTTTATTTTCCTGTTTGTGGAGTTGGGTGTGGCTTTCCTTGACACCCCACTTCTGTCCGGTTGACTGGTAGGTTGGCCTTTTTCCCGCTGAACAAGAGGGAAAGGATAATATTGGTGATGTTTGGTTACTTGAATTGTTCTTTCCTTCTGCAAGAGCACTGAGTGGGGAATCATCTGATGGGATCAGGTGGGACCAAACATTTGGATTGATTTCCTTTGATTGCTGGGGAAGGACTATTGATGAGCTGTTGTCTTTGCTGATGGTAACAAACACCAGGAAGGAATGATAATCTAAAAGAGATCTGACAGACCTAGTGGGGAGAACATGTCTGCTGCCAAATTCCTTCCTGAAGATAAGAGAGCCCCTGATTTCCACAGATGTGCAGAGTCTTAAAAAATTAAAGGAAGAAACACACCCCAGTGTAGATTGCTTTGCTTATTGATGCCATTTTCTGAAATACGTTTCAATCTCTAATTGTTGCATATGTCTTTATGAGCTTCTTTGTACACCATTGTGAGGGTTGGCTCTATTTTTATAGTCTGTCCTTTGAGGATACCATGCCTACTGCCCAATAGATAATAAATAAATATTTGTGGCTTAGGTGACTTCCTCTGTGAAGACTCTGATGGTACATTTCTTTTCTGTGTTTCGCTCCATTTTATTCTACAGGCTTCTCAAACTTACTGATTTTTCTGTCAATTGAAGAGTATCTACTTCTTTAACTGGCTTTTTTCTTTCTTTGTTTACACTGCTTCTTTTCCCCAAATTTCTTTCCAAGAATAACTTTAGGAAAGCTTACCTTTCCTTAAAGAAATAAAAACAAAAAGACTCAGTTTAATGCCACAGATTGAATTTATTGAGAACATATTTGACACTTGTCTGGTGGCTTCGAGCCAGTTTCTGGTCTACCAAAATAGGCTATCAGTTACATGTAACAGTGACAAATGACCATTCTAGTAGTTCTGGATTGGAATGGCACTCCCTGGTTAGTCTTAACTTTAGCCAGTTCTAGGATTGAGATATTTTTGTATTAAAGTAGAAGGATTGAAAATTTGAGAATGGATTTCCTGGCATGATGGTGGTTGTAGAAAATAGAGAACAGATTTCAAAACTTAATGAGCAAACTCTTTATATAATCAAAGTGTGTTACTTCCTTCGCTGGATAGATATGTATGAATGTGGAGGCCTGGGAGGAGGTCGGGGGAGGGTTGTGAGATTGTCCTTCTTTAGAAAATGCTTTATGAGAGTATTGCCTTGCCTGGAGAGAAAGGTTATACGTGGGACCCTGAGAGGAATCCTTGAGCAGATTTTAGTATTTCACCTTTCCGATCTTCCAGGGTTCCAGGATTGTGGATTACAACCTCTATTTGATAAAGGAAATTTGTTTAATTAATTCTTGCCCTCGTGTGTCTTAAATTTATCCTTTTATTTTTATTCTGTTACGTCACACTGAATTTAAAGTCATTTTGGTTATTTTCTTTTCCTTTTAAAAAAAAGCTTTACTTTTTTAAACCTAGCCTTTTGTTTCTTTTATCGCTTGAAGAAATTTATTTCACTTAAATTTCTTTTCAGTAATATTTACGACCCTACGCAGGATTCAGATATGCCCATTGTCAAAGTAAAATGTATCCTTTGCTCCTGTATGCTTACTGTGTTGTTGAGAAGAGGGGAGGATACCCATGTGTGCAAACTAGAAATCAACACATGACATATTCGTTAATCGACAAAAGAGTGTCACTGAGCAGGGTCCTGGAGGGAGTGATTAATATGAGCTTGAGCAAACTTTTAGGGGGAGTATAAAAGTGAATATAATCCAATTTCATAATTCTTAGTGAAACTGTAATGTAAGCAAGACAGTACAAAATTAATCAATTCTTTCATTTCTTTAGGACAGTGCTCCTTTTTGGAAGAACACACTCACGGAACAGGCCAAACAGGCTGTTGGAATGTTATTCAGTATTTTGGTAAGACACCAGAATTTATTCAGGCCCTTTTCTCCATTATGCTTGTGTGGTTCCCCATCTCCCCACCCCCAGCTTCAAAGAGGAACTTTCAGGCGTTTTAAGTGTGTCTGGGAGCCTGCACGCAGGTGCACCTGCCTGCCCCCGTTTCCTCCACTATGTATTCACACACTCTGGCTTCCTAGTGGTTCCATCACTAATTCTGGGTTTTTAAAGGTTTTTCTTTTTTCCTGTTGGTAGTATTTAAAAAGTATGGGCGCGTGGGCTTCCCTGGTGGCGCAGTGGTTGAGAGTCCGCCTGCCGATGCAGGGGACACGGGTTCGTGACCCGGTCCCGGAAGATTCCACATGCCGCGGAGCGGCTGGGCCCGTGAGCCATGGCCGCTGAGCCTGCGCGTCCGGAGCCTGTGCTCCGCAACGGGAGAGGCCACAATAGTGAGAGGCCCGCGTACCGCAAAAGAAGAAAAAAAAAAAAAAAAAAAGTATGGGCGCAAATAAGTTGCCTTTTAGGGAGGCAACTACTGATTCTTTAAAGAATCATTCATTTTTGCTGTTTTGCATAAAATTTAATGGGCCCTTTATGGCACTACCTATTATTATTCAACAGGGAACTCTGGGAGGCTTCTCACACCACCCAAAGCTCCCCATAGTGAAACTAAAATAGGAGTCCTCAACCTTGACTGCACTTTTGGAATCACCCAAAGGCTTTTAAAACAGCTGACTCACAAGTTGCATCCAGACGGTTGAAATCAGACTCTCTGGAGGTAGCACCCAGGCATCAGTATTTTTTAAAGCCTCCCAGGGGATTTCATTGGTTAGCCAAGGCCAAGGACCACTACTACAAAGGCTGTGCCTCCATCTGGGAGTTAGAGTTCACTCCTGTCCGAAGCTCCCAGACCCCAGGGAATTTGAATGGAAATCAAAAACGCGTGCTCTGAATTCTCCTGCTGTGAATGTAACCCCTGGGACTCTTTACTGTGTTGAAGTTAAGCTGGACTGGCCCTGACCGAGGTGACTAGGAAGGTCCCGGCTTCCATCCTCCTGTGTTTTTCTTGATTCTCAGTTTTGCTGGTGCTTAACGTTCTTCCTGTGGCCTAATGTGGATTTAGCCTGTTTGACTCTAGTTCGCCATGGTGCCTTCTCCAGCTGCCTTCTCCAGCTGCTGTCTAGGAGCTGGTAAATGATATTTGGAAAGTTTCAAACATCTTCAGGAACAGAAATTCCTTCCTTTTTTCACACTGGATTCTCGCTCTATCTGGAGTCTTTTTTTTTTTTTAATGTAATTCTGAATTTGGGGAATGAATTCAATGTAATCCATCAATATATGCTCAATTTTCTTTCTATTTGTAGGGATTACAAGAAATGCATTGCACAGAAAAAATGAATCAGGTCTTCAAGAAGCTTACAGTCTAGTTGTGCCTCAAGATGTGTACACTTAAGGAAAAAAAAATCACAGCACTGTTTAATGTTGGAGGTGAAGGGATCTATGAAGTTTGGCAGGCATGCTTCTGGCACATATTAGGAAGAAACTTCATTCCCATATACTGATGTAATTGCCGTCTTCTTAGTTCCATTTTCCTCTGACGCTTAGTTAGTAATCTCAGAATTAGCTTTAGCACAGAGAACTTTGAGGTGTTCTGTCACTTAGGAATTCAGCATTCAGGTCTGTTGCTGGCTTTTTAACATTCAAAAAAAATGTCAAGTAAATGGTAAGCCTAGCAATGCTAGCTTTCAGAATGAGTGTATGGGTGAAAAGGCCGGAACTTTTACCTTGGATGTTCAGCATGAGTTGCTGAAACTTGCACTTTGCAAAGCAGTTGCAAATCCTTTTTTAGTTATTCTTTATTTCTTGGCTTTTCTTTTTTGAGATGTCAGAGACAAGCCTAGCTGTTGAGTGACGCACAGATAGGAAAGGTTAACCGGAAGTTTAATTGTAACTTTAGGACTTCAAGTAAATTAAATTCCCAACAATCTGATAAAAATTATAGCCTTTACCATACCAGAGAAGGTTAAATAGTGAGCACACTGGAGCGGCGATTACATTTCACATTTTGAAATAAACTCCAAATTATTAGTGCTACTAAATATCCATATCTTTGAACATTACTTAACACTCATAAACATCTGAAAGCATGCCAGATAATACAGATTAAATCTAGTGACAAATGTGCTTAATGACAGTATAAATATCATGTCTTTTTTCTAACAGATAAACAGTGAGTGTGTGTGTTCTCTTCAAAAGCAGAAGGAGGCTATATCTTGGGAGAAGGGGTAGCTTGGCCTTTTTTGCAACCTAGAGCATCTGTTACGAATGACGTTTTGCTGATTTTTAAACATCTGAGTATGTGATTAATATTTTGGGCATCTGAAGTCTGTTTTTAAGACTGGTTTGAAATTCTGTTTGGCTCTAAGTGGTGGCTAAATGATGGCTGTTTGGTGCCGCGATTGGTTGAGAAATGCATTGTGTGATACATGTGGTGTGGTCTCTGTTTGGCTCTAAGTGGTGGCTAAATGATGGCTGTTGGTGCCGCGATTGGTTGAGAAATGCACTGTGTGATACATGTGGCGTGGACCTGTGCCAGGCTGGAGTGTGTAGCTACGGTTTCATCAGATTGGCCTGGCTGTAGAGAGCCTCACAGTAAAGAAATGCACACACGAAAGTAGGCCAAATGCAGGCAACTTTAGCATTGCTGGATTTAGGGAGAAAATGTGCATCTTTCCCACATTTCCAAAAAGGTTTCATAATAACCATTTCAGTCAGATGAACCAGAATTCAAAAGTATGTAGTAATCTCCCTTGAGAATTTGGTACCTATCTGATAGGACTGTAAAGGCATTTCAGAATGTCAATTAAATGGAAAAATATGCCTGGAGTTGAATATAATTAAGAAATGCTGAAGTCTGGTGTCTGCATATTTAGATGCTGTATTCCATGGTTTAATTAGTGAACCAGGACTTGCATTTATTGGCAGAAGGTCTCTTTCTCATGGCATGTTTCACCCTCTATATTGTATTTATCTGTTATTGAAATCCACATTTCTCTGCGTCCTTTTCAGTTTTATTGTTGATCAGTTAGTGGTATCAATCCTTTTTACTCCAGATTGTGGCTATGGAAAAGTTCCCAGTTAAACAGGAGATTGGGAAATTCTTTTCTTTTTAAAATATCCTTGTTGTGGGATGTATTTCTTTTTGAACTGCGTTTGATGGTTGTAAAGCCTTGAAAATACTGTAATTAATAAAGAAATAACTTGGGAATGTTGACAACAAGTGAGGAAGAGGGAGAAACACAGTTCACCTAATCCTTGAGGATTTGTCACTACCTGGTTACAGTTTTTAGCTGCCTCCTGTACTGGTATTAATGTGAACAGCTAGTTTTATACGATTTCTTAATTCCTTGTCTTCATAGGTATGTTCTCTAAGTAGCAGCAGTTTAATGTAATCTGGCATTTCATCTTTCCCGTAGACATAGCAGATCATTCACAGTCTGGGAGAACTAAGTACACATTACATTGTTAGCCTTTCTGAGGGCCTGTGCTGGGTTCTTCAAATCTGTGTGTCATTGTTGGCAAAAATGTATTGAGCGCTCTTATTACCTTGTACTGATTTTGCACTCAGCATATTAAACAAATGTGGTGTCTGACCCTTCAAAAGTTAGCTTTGTCCATTGGCTCTTGTTTACCTAGATAGGCCCAGAAAAGGACAAAATGCCTGTGGGACCCAAAGTCAGAAAGATGGCACCAGCACCTTTTATTGAGATGAAGTGACATCATCTACTTGGAAGTGCCTGCATTAACAAGGGGACAATATGCCTTCCATTTATATTCAGAAGACAGTGACTACAGTGAGGAAATTATGCAGTCTAGGCAATTGACTGGGAAATGTAAGACAAAAACGTACTACCTTGCCAAATCAATTTCCTAGATCTCCTTGAATTATCCAATCATTAGATAATCTTCTTTTAGTTTGGAAGTGCAGATTTTGTATGTGTAATTATTTGCGTTAATGACTTTATTCCCAAGTTGTATTCAGCAGTACATATAGTCTGTTCAATTTATACTCTCTCTATTTCTGTTAAGTAGGTAGGATTAATAACATATTATACTTCCTCTCCAAAGAGAGAGAGGGAAGTACAGGTATTTTTATACCATTTGCCACTTTCATACAATACAACTCATCAGTGGTTATTATAATAATCAAAGTGAATAAGCCTAGATTGCTCTTATACAATAGATATGTTTTTAAATGTGAGTGTAAGTTCCGTTTTTCCAAGCAAATCACATTTTAACTGCATCCAATTAGGGAAAACTCACTATTTAAGCAGATCCTGTGGCACATTCTTTTATAAAGTAAAGAATATTTTGTTTCTCCTTAATTTACCTGTTTTTCAACTTTCAATGTTTGTATATCAGCTTTCTTAAAAAGAAGCAAGAGTGTATACCTATGGAAAATATATTTTCTTTTTAAATATGTGATGAACTGAAAGTTAGTTTGTCCTTCTCCCTCTGCACTGCTTTCAAGAGAAGCATTAGAGGGGAAGCTAAATGGGGAAGACACGCCTGGAGTTAGAGAGGATGGGAATGTCCCTGTCATTTGTGGAGACTGATAAACCTTGAGAATTTCTGGGCAGTAGGGCCAGCCCAGTGCAACCCAGAAGTACACGTCTGATGATATCCGCTCCTTTGTGATGTCGACTGAAAGAAGTGCACAACCTAAAAGTTGAGAGTTGTTTTATTTGGTGGACAAAAGTGAGGACTTAAGCCCAGGACACAGCATCTTAGATAGTTATGAGGGACTGCTCTGAAGAGGCAAAGGAAGTGCCAGGATATTTAGGAGTTTTTGCAACAAAGACCAGGTAGTAGGAACGTCACAAGATTACTCTTAATAAAAGAAAACCAGACACCTCAAGTGAAGGAAATTAACGCTTTTCTACGAAGGTGAAGATGCAAGAGTCTGGGCTCACTGAAATCATTTCTTTGATATGCACCTCAGCTATCTGGGGCCAGTATCCTGTGCTTCTCATCCTGAGTATCCTCAGGGTGCACCATGGGGCGTGCCTGCAGTGTCTGATGGCCTGATGGCAGGCATTCTCTTTCCATCCTGAGTTCCCTCAAGGCTCACCTTTGGGGGCAGCTGTAGTGGCTGATAGCTGCAACATCCTTTGTTTGCTGATATTTCTACTTGCGGTTGCCAACTACAGTTTGTGTTACTATCATGGAACCTAATTCCATCTTGTAATGAACTTACCTTTGTTGGTGTCTCTTCCTTCCTATAGACCATCATTCCCTGGGCTCAGTGAAATAACATAAATCTTTGATCCCCCATTCTTATTACTGCTGGATCTTACCAGTGTTTAATATTTAAAACTGAATGACCATATTTGTTGATGTTTAATTGAATAGTATATTATTGACTTTCACAATGGAACATCTAAGACCAAACATTGAAAAATATCCCTGAGATATTAGGACTTCTTATGATACTGGTACTGGTGGGATATACAATTGGCCCTCTATATCCACGGGTTTTGTGTCTGTGGATTCAACCAACCACAGATCGAAAATATTAAAAAAAAATTTCCAAGTGGTTTCAAAAAGCAAAATTTGATTTTGCCACGCTAGCAACTATTTATGTGGCATTTACATTGAATTTATAATTATTTACATAGCATTTACATTGTATTAGGTATTGTAAGTAATCTAGAGATGATTTAAAGTATTTGGGAGGATGGTGTGTAGGTGATATGCAAATACTATGTCATTTTATATAAGGGATTTGAGCATCTGTGGATTTTGGTTCCCAAGGGGGACCCTGGAACCAATCCTCCATGGATACTGAAGGACGACTGTAGTATATTCGAGGTCCTCGTTTTCTAGTTGAACAAAAGACCCTCGAGGCATGTACACCCAGGTTCTTGATTGGCTGGTCTGTCAAAGCTGTGGATCTTTCCAATAAGTTCTCAGCCAGTGTGGTGAAGACACCAAGAAGGCATGTTGGGTACATCCAAATATTTGTTACCTTTTAGTAGCATCACTTTGTCTTCCGGGAGGTTCTGATAGAGGAATTATTAACCTAAGGGTACAAACACATGCACGTTGGATGGATGTTCACAGTCAAAGGTCAGATTTACTGGGAGTGGGGAGCACTTCTCAGTACTGAGTCTTTTCTTCTCAGGAAAGCATAGAATGCATATGTAAGAATGTTGTTATTATAAGAAAATTTGAAGCCTTTTAAATTTATATTTAAAAATTGAATTATTTGTAAACACCTTTGCTGTAACTCTTGTTACACTAAATTACAATCAACGTACCATTCCAGTGGGTACGAAGATACAGAGGTTCCCAGGGGTATTGCTTACCCAGTTCTGACCATTGTGGGCAAGAGAATCTTGCTTTAAGGGCCGAATTTACAGTGTCTGGCAGGTAGTAAAGCTTGTGTGTATAAATGAATGCACTGAGTTACCTGGCAGTTAGTAATAGAATAAATTAAAAGCAAGTCTTGTAAAATTCCAAGTATCTTGTTTATTTTTTTTCAATTACACTGCACTAAAGCATTATTTGAGGGGCAGGCCAGTGAAATCGGCATGTGAACAGGTGTGTGTCTTGGGAATGTCATATTACAAAAAATGTTCAATAACTATTTCTTGAATGAATGGAAATTGGAAAAGGCCGTCTCTGTCTTTTAGACACTTTGTCGTTCTGTGAGCTTAACAAACAAAATCTCATTAATGCTGAATTCATGGGAGCATGAGAAATGTGTAATGCTCTTAATTTCTTATTAAGTGATTTGTGTTTATTGAAAATTGGCTTGAAGGTACACTGAACATAATTCATAATATTGGATTTAGGTGAGTGTAGATAGCCATGTCTTTTCTGTGCTTAGAATGTGCTTACAAGTGCATATTGGAATTAGGGGGTGGGAAGAACGATAACTTTTATTTCTGGAAGGATTTCATTTCATTTCATTCTCTGTAATGAGAAGATGATGAGTTAGACTTCAGAGATCCTTTACTGATGCTCCGGTGCCTTTTAGGTTTGTGTGAATTGTGCAAGGCCTTTATTTCTCCAGGCACGCTTTGTACGTGTCTACAAGCAGATGAGAGGGAGCGAGGGCACTTAGGGGCTGGTAGAGGCAAATGTGAATCCTGTTTTTTTCCCTATTAACTCATGAGGCCTGCTGGGTAGCAGCAGGCACCAGCAGACATTTAATTGTGTGCTAGGTAAGGCTGGCACAACTCCAGCATCATGGTGGAGTAGGAATTACCCTAATCAGCTGGGATATACTGCATATATTGATTAGAGTTGGATTTTGTTGTGCAAAAAAAAAAAAAAAAAAAATCTTTATAAATAGTGGGAAAGTAATTGAGAGTAATTAAAAAGGCAGAGAGTTAATTCACAGTTCTTTAGATGAAAAGGCATTTTGGTCCTTTGCTTCCATGCAGATTTCCGGGCAGGCTGGAGCAGTCTGTGAGCACTGAGTCTGAGTGGCGTGGTGGCTGTTACTGCTGCCATCAACAGTAAATGGGCAGGCTGTGTAGGTGAAGCACAGGTGACCAAGTTCCAGCAGTTTCTTCTTGGTAGCTCTTTCCTGCAGGAAGCCTTCTTCTTTGTTTGGGTCTGGGGGTTTTTCATTTCTTTTTCTTGGCCCTACTGATAAGATTTTGGTTATTATTAATATCCCTGATGAGAACCGGATTGGGACCCCAGTATCCTAGTGAACGCTGGAGAGAACATTAAACTTCACTGGAATTACCTGGAATTTCAGCATGTTTTGTCCTTGCTTCCCTCCTTCCCCCAACTGAGAAGCCTTCGTAGTCATCTGATGTCACGGAAAACACTTCATCTCTGAAATGATGACCTGAGTAATATATTTGCACACCCTTTCTTGCCTCCTAGCCCTTTCATTCATAGGCAGTGTCTGCCACAAAATAGATGCACAATGATTATCTGCTGGATGGATGAATGACTGGGACGTTGTACAGGTTTGGATGCTGGAAGGATTTAGTATTTTTGAGAGAAGTTATGGATGATGTTTGGTGGAGTTCCAAGCATCATTAAGATCTGAGATCCTGAATAACAAAGAGCAAAAGGGGAATAGGGGATGGAAGAAGAAAATGGCTAAGATTTATTGAGCATTTACTACATCAGGCTCTTTGCATATATGCTTTTGTTTCAGCACCAACTGTGTTCTGGGAGGTGGTTGTTAGCATTATCATTTCATAGGTGACAAATAATGGTTAGGAATTGAACCAAGGTCACAGACCTTAGTTGGAAGGATAGGGATTTGAACCTACAGCTCTTGTTGACAACCAGGGCTTCTCAAATGTAGCCACACAAATCCCCATACCAGAAGAGGAGGTTGGTCTCATACTGTCAGAGCTTGGTGGCGAAGCCCAAAGATAGGCCATAGCATCAGTCAGATTTCTTCGAAGGCTGAGTATTTTTCTACAAACACTTATGGGAATTTTACAGTCTGTTCCATAATGTGTTTGGTTGAATGTGAAATAATATTTTAAGTTACTTGATTATCAAAGTGCTTAATTTTTCTGCCCCAAGTCTTTCATTACAATGGACCCACGTAAAGTTGCTCCAAGTATATCCTCTGGGACTTTTCTGGGAATTCCATGAAGAGAGAATCAGAGGTGGCAATTTGGTTGGAAGAGGGACTGGGGAACCTGTCTTGAAATTTTGTTCCCATTTCAAGTGTAGTTTTTTTACTTAGATTGGATGCTTATTTGCAGTGGCTTGGGGCTATTAGAGATGAGGAAGGTGCCAAAACTCCCCATGATTTCGTCTTGTTTATCAGGAGCTTTAAGTACCCTGATGTAACTGCTGTTAATCCAAGTTTGAGAAGTACGCACAGAAACATACTTCGCTGTATTATTTGAAAAATAATGACGCCAATAACAATTACTGTGCATACGATTAATTGGTTAGTCATAAATGGCGTTTTATCCTAGTTTTACTGTATGGATGATAAAACTTAAAGGAGATACTTGAGAAAAGAATGTGGATTAAGAATCCTTGAAAAACAGAATATTCCCAAACTTCTGCTGGTCAGCAGTCACTTATTGGTAGATGACTATTAGAAAGTAATTCCTGACAATATCAAAAACTTGCATTTGTTTAGAACTTTACCATTTATAATTTGTCATTCACTTTTACATTTTTTTTTACAACAACTAACATTGATGAGAGATTTACACATATTATCTCATTTATCCACCAACAGCTCTATGAGACAGGTACTATTATTTTCTCTACAAATGAAGAACTTGAGGCACACTTGACAAGTGACTTGCCCGAGGTGACATACTTTCGGAGGTGTCAGAGTCAGGATTCAAATTCCGCCTTATCTAACTTTACAACCTGTGCTCTTTATCCCTCTGCTGGGCTACCAGTTGTTTTTCTCCATGGTGAAGTTCTCAGTTCCTGGCCTGTCCTCAGCCTCACTCATAGTTATAGCGACCCTCTAGTAATCCTGCAGAGGCATCCTTCTCCAGATTGCAGTATCCCTTAAAACACCTGTCAGTGCATGGCAAATCTGGTTTGATTTTCTAAAACTTGAGTATGCAACCCAGGTCAGCAGGAAGCAAACTGAGCCCCTCCAGAGGGTCATGGGAAGAGTACAGATGTTCCATCTTGGAAATTACTTTTCCCTTCCGGTATAACATAACAACACAAAAGGAAGTGGAAAAGTTAACCAATGCCCGTAAATGTGGGTTGTTGCAACCTTGCTGGAACTAACTTCAGAATTGTTGGGCTGGTCTGAGTTCATCTTACTCCTGGGAGTTGGGCTGTTAGGTTCCAAGTGACTGTCCTACAGTTATCCATGACTGTGCTTGCACAGGACAGGTTGGATCAAGAAGTGGGAAATCTGCTGTTTTCTGATTTTGATATCTCAGCTGAATGTAAATAAAAAGATGGGAGAGAAAAATGGAGATAAATGCATTAGCTTGATTAGGGGCTTTATTTGCATAAAACTCTTTGAATCACAATTTCCCTCTGGCTTTGGACGCCCCGCCCCCCTTCTTGCCTTTCTTATTATCCGGTCCAAGGTCATTACTAAAAGGCTTCCTGTTTCTTGGACGAAGACTTACTGAAATATTAATTTCATTGCCCAGAGTAGATTCATATGGTCTGGTGAATAACTTGAGGTTCTGTCAAAATCACAAAGTGAGAGAGTTATTTTTTATGCCTTTGGAAATGTGGTTCAGGAATTTTAGTAACACGCAGCTAAAACTTCACTCTCATTTTGCCTGTGTTTATGACAGAAATGAGTACAACTCTTTATGTTCTTTGGTAATTACTGCAGTGAAACAACTGTAACTGGGTAAGTTGCATGTTTAAGGCATCATGCAGGAGATTTTTTTTGTTTTGTTTTCCTTTAATTGCACTGTGACTGGGTTTGAATTTGATGCATAAGATTCTGAGAGAGAAATGAACTTGTGACGTTTGAAGTTTGGAAGTATTTTTTTTTTTAGTATAGGTAGAGCTTGAATATTCAAGATTTTGTTGAATGCCTTTTCAGTTTGTAACTGCTTTCACACAAAAGCTTGACTTCAATGCTTTTTTTTTTCCGTTGTTCTTTTGCAGCCTTGGCTGTATGTGTAATTTAATCCAGTGTATTAAAAAGAAGTTGCGTTCCTCAAGAGTAGAGCAAAAAGCCCTCAATCTCCCTTAGTAGTAGTTAATGATAATAATACTTGCAAGCACAATTCTTTAAAACAAAGACAAAACAAAACAAAAAAACCCCTAAACTGTAATTGAAGGTTTTTGCATCATTACAGGCAACAGCCTCATAAGGCTGTAACAGATACACTTGGAGAGAGTTTGGCTCAGTTTATTGACATATTGTTTTGTCTGTTGTGAGTAGACATGCATTATTCTTGGCCCGAGTAACATATATCAGTTGACAAAAGCCAGCAACTTACTTACCTGGCCTCACTCTGGAAATATCCTTGAAAGTTCTTACTTTAGTGTTCCTTTCAGCTGGTTTTGCTCAGTTGCTCTTTGCATAGCTGTTTTCCAGTCTGTTTTATAATCCATACATGTTCCCCCCACACCCAGCCTTGCATTGCTGGAATCTTTTCTGTTTTACTTTAAAAAGCACTTTGCTAAATGTCACAACAAAATAAAGCATGGATTAGAAACAGCATTGCGGTTGCAGACTTAATGCCTTTGTGACATCTCATTGCTATGCAAATGAGATTCAAGGAGGTCATCCCTTTAGCAGTTGCTCTAGCCCCGGTATCTACTTGATATTCGTTGGCCCAACTTACTAAGCATTCATTACTGAGGTGGCCTAGGTGTTTAACTCTTTGTTGGCTTTGAACCTGCTATTTGAGTCTGCTGAGTTCAACAGCTCCTTCTTTAGTGGATGTTTGCATTTTAGGGACCTCTTGCTTCTCTGCTCTGTGCTTCTCAGACTGTGGGTACCTCAGGAAACCCAGTACTCCTATTGGCAAGATACATTTGTTTGTATGCCAAGACAGCATTGGGAAAGCTCATTTGTGATGTTTCCTTTGCTGTCTCAAGTATTTTTATCATTGCTAAATACTATACATTTAGATAGATGTTTTATTCACTTGCATCTGTGACAAGTTCTTACAAATATTCCTTAGAAAAATGTGTGTCTGGGCTGGTAAATGTTCACGTAATACTTCCTTTAAAATTAAGTGTCCACAATCTAAACTTGATTTCATCTGATTTAGCAGGTGTGTTAATAGTAAGTAGTTACTGTAAGTGGTGGAATCTGGTTTTAATTCAGTAAGAACCAACTACCTTTAGTGAGTACAGATTATTGCTGGTGTTCCATTTGCTTGGTTAAAGGGTGTTTTTGATTTGCTAGTATGATTCGTTTACAGTATGATTGTAAAAGTAGGATCCACTTGTCTTATAATTCCAGTTTTGAATGAGCATTTTGCAGTTTGAGCAACTGGCCATATTTTAAATGGTTGACTCATTATGTAATTATTCTCTTAGTGATTATTTCAGTGTAGTAGATTTTCTTTACACACAAGCAGATACAGAGCTGTGTAAACACTGAGTTAGTCGGAGAACTTGGGTAAAATAGCCGCTAACACAAAGACAGCATGCCTTGTACTTGGTGTAAGAAGGCTTAGGCACTCTGGAGAAGAACATTCCTCTTACACCACGGTCCCCTACACATTAAGAATTAAAATGTTGACATTGATGAGAGGGGTGATTTGAACAACTCTGTGTTTCACATGGAGAATTACAGAATGAGGATTTGACCCTTTTCATGGATTAAATAGGCATCTCTGGATTATTTAATCAAATCCAAAAAAACTTTTTAAAAGCTTCTTTGGCCTCTTATAAACCAGTACCTTTCAGAGTGTCATATCTGACTGCCTACTGGTGTGAAGGACTGCTCAGACATCTGATAATGACAGGTTATCTTGACTTCTGCTGGGAGTGGCATTACGCCTTCATGATTTTGATCAAGGGCAGTAGAAAACTACTGGTAGTTAAAATTGGAACAATATTTCAAGGGCCAGTTAAGTGCAACATTAGAGTGAAAGCTTAGAATCGCCCTTCTCTGTGGTTTCCCACCTCCTGTCCTCGTCTTTATTGGATCATAAACATTCATGGCGACCCTGTTATACTTTGCATCTTGCTGGGTGCTGGGA
Source organism: Monodon monoceros (assembly GCF_005190385.1). NCBI lineage: Eukaryota > Metazoa > Chordata > Mammalia > Artiodactyla > Monodontidae > Monodon > Monodon monoceros. Next base: position 40,155,205 of record NW_021703784.1, on the reverse strand, counting down.
GGGCCAGGGGGTAAATTTGACACTGTTCTTGACTTCGAGGAATTTAAGGTATGGGGGTGAGATAAGGCCTACAGTAACCATCAAGGAATAAGACGTGGTATTGCTGCAGTGGCTGTGCTCTGCTAGTTTGGGCAGAGAAGTGTTTTCCCTGAACTCACCTGGGAATTGATTTCTGATCTGTCTCTTATGGACACCTCTGAAAGCAGGACTCCCTGTTCAATGCTGGAGCATCCTGATACAGGAACCGAGGGTGGCCAGTTACCCAATAACTAACACTTGAAGAGTCAAATTTCTCAACTTGATGCTCCTAATCTATCCTGGCAATTCTTCTTTATTCAATCAACAATTAGAAGGAAATCTTATTTAGTAGGTGCATTCTAGGAAACAGAATATGTCATTTTCAGAGGTTTTTTTTTTTAATTGTTGTGAAATCTTTTCCTGTAAACAAGCCCTCCAAGTTATTCTTTTGTAAAGAGACAAATATAATTTATGAGTTGTAAATTTGAATTTACCAAAGCGATGTTAGAAATATTAAAATCCGGGAATAATTATATCTGGTTTGCAGATTATCTTGGGCCCTGGCAGGCAGCTGCCCCTTCTCTATGGTCTTCAGTTTTCCACCTAAACCAGATGTTGAGTGTGTGACCTGTTGAATTGAAATCAACCAATATTGATTAAAATGAAAAGAGGAGACAGAGTTAGAGAATGTAGAAGCTAAAATGAGATAAAGTCTGAATACTGTTTGTCTCTGCTGTCATTGTTTCCAATAACACAGATGATTCAGTGGAATGCTTTCAGGCGTGGGTGAATTATCACAGTGGTAAGTTTTCTTCTGGGGCTTTTGAGGAAAGTTTTAAAAATGAGTTTGCTCAGAGTTAGATGGAAATGTTCTTTGCTAGAAGCCCTGATTTTTTAAAAAAATTACCTTGTTCTCTGTTTTAGGAAATTGTCTTTTTTTTCTCAGTAGAAAACTGTCAGAAAATTAGTAGGTCAAACATTTTGCATCCTACCCAATACATTGTTTTAGAAATCGACTTTCTTATTGCAAAAGATGCTGGCTGATAGACTGCTCTACATCACTGTTGTCATCAGTGTTTGCAAACCCAACGTTAAAGAGGTCTTCCTGGGTCCTTGGCCTGCTAACAGGGTAAAATGCTACCAGTTGAGCCACAAGGCTTTGGTTTGTGGTCTGAACCATAAGCCAAGGACTTGAATTTTAGATCCAGATTCCAAATCATGAACTTTTCACTGGGCATGATTTTTTAAACTATGGATCCAATCTTTATTAAAATGGCTTAAAATAGTAAATATCAACTCTGTTACTGTGCATTATATATAACAGTGGATTAAGGTCAGAGTTTAAAGAAATGAGCACCCAAATAAATTTAATGCCTTTCTTATCATTCCATTGTGATTCATATGGCAACCCTTTTCTAATACACACACTTGATTAGAATGTTCCTCTCTGCCTTACAACTTTTCCCTCAACTCTAGGGTCAGAATCTCTTTTGGGGGTATTTAGAAGAGGTCTTTGAAGTAGCATAGCCCCAAAAGACCTTGCAGCTATTAACTAACGTAGGAAGAGGGGAGGAGATTTTTGAAATGTGAGATTTTGAAGTAATTGTATTGTTTTGTACTGTGTTTATATCATCGGCTCCCTGATTGAACTCCGCACTCACTACTCCTGAGTAAAAGCTCTTTTATGTTCACTTTATAGCTCCCGCATAGGATTGCTAGGTAGAGTACATAAAAATACAGATCTCAAGTTAAATTTGAATTTGAACAACCAACAGTTCTTTAGCATATCTCCAATATTGCATGAGATGTATTTTTGTCTGTCCACCCAACTCCTGCACAGATCACAGCTCATCCTATACAGGGTATTGAGAAAGCGTTTGTTGAATGACTGAATGAGCCTCCAAGGGGAAATATCCAGGAATTGGTTGAAAATACTAACTTAGAGCATAGCAGAGCTTGATTCAAGAGTCTCTATCACGTGCACGGGTGGTACTTGAAGCCCTGGAGATTGTCCAGGGTCATTGCGTTGACCTAAGGTTCTTAAACTGCAGTGAACGTCAGAATCACTGGGAGGGTTTGTAACACATAGATTCCTGCGCCTCACTCCATAATTTATGATTTTGTAAACTTGAGGTGGGGTTCAAGGACTGCTTATCCTACAGGTTTCCAGTTTATATCAGTGTTGCTCTTCCGGGACCAAGCTTTGGGAGCTACAGTGTAGACTCTCTAGAGATGGATCTGCAAACCTTTTTTGTGAAAGACCAGATAGTAAATATTTTAGGCTTTGTAGGCTGTACTGTCTGTATTATGATTACTCAACTCTGCCTTTGCAGCTTGAAAGCAGCCACAGGTAGTATGTAAATAAATGGGGTGTGGCTATGTTTCAATCAAACTTTATTTACAAAACGAGGATACTGGCCTGATTGGGCTCCTGGGTCAGCTTCAGTTTGCAGGCCCTGCTCTAGGGTAAAAAAAAAGGTGACTGTTGAAGACATCCAGGTTTAAAAATTGGGCAGAAGAAAAGGAAACAGAGGAAGAGTGATCTGAGCCATGGTAGAAGACCCGGGGGAGTATCCCCAAAGCCAAGCAATCATCCTCATCTATTGTCTCAGAGCAATTAAGGATGTGGGAGGGGATGAAAGCTGAAAGAGGCCATTAGATTTGGCAGTTAGGATGTAATGACCACTGTTGACTGAGTCGTTTGAATACAGTGGTGGGGAGGGATGCCTGCCAGATGGCAGTGGGCTGAAGTGAAGGAAGAGGTGGAGGCAGCAAATTTTGAATTCTCTTTCAGGAAATTTGACAGTGAAAGAAAGGAGGGGTTCAAGGCTAACGCTTAAGGATAAAATTGGGTCCGAGAAGGTTCTTATGAGGATAAGAGGAAAACAAGTACGTTTATAGGCAGAGAGGAAAGGGCCAGTAGAAGCAGGAGCCTGGGCTGCAAACACATGGTCTCCTAAGAAGAGGGTTCCCCACAGGTTGTGCAGCAGGTCATGAATAGGGAGCAGAAGAAAATACAAGAGAGAAGAGATCATTAATGGGGGAAAGTTCTCAAAAGAAACAGGGCGGGAAGGGGGATTAAGAGAGCCTGCAGAAATTGCCCTTGGTCCGGAGAAGGATAATACTTCTGTAAGACAAGAGCGGGTGCGCATCATTCCATTTCGAGGAAGGAAGGTAAGAGGCTTCCCAACCCATAGCCTTTGTTTCTTGGAAAGGTTGGAAGCTAGGCTAGAGTGAAGAGACTGTGGGAAAAGTAGGGATTTTAAGGAAAGCGGTGATGGCTTGGAGTAGGCAGTGAGGCAGAGAGTATACCAAAGGTAAGTACTATGCATACCAGGTAGCACTGAGGACTCTGCTGGAGTTTAAGCTCGTTTATGAGCGTCCCTGTGTCATCCTGATATATGGAACTTCCCTGTAGCCTGTAGCTGCCTGGAAAATGTAGAACATGTGACAGATGGAGGGTTATTCGGAATTGCAGGTTGTCAAGAGGCGTTGGTCAGAAAGACACGAGGCGATAGAATTGGAGATGCCTGTGAATGGGAGTATGAAGGAGAACGAAGTGGAGAAGCAAAGGAAACCAAGAGTGGTACCCGTGTCATAGGTTGAAGTCTTGGTAAAGATGAAGAGCAGGTTTAGAGGAAGATGTAAGGGGGTTGAGGAGGATTGGAAATTATTAGAGATGTTGGGATTTCTTAGTGATTTCAGAGACGTGGCAATTCCAAGGGCCTGGGCTGTGGCTGCAGAATTAGGCTCTGAGGTCGAGTTGAGGGGGTGTGTTCAGGAATTGAGGGGGGTGGGTTGGGTAGGTTAGCAAGGTAGATCTTGAAGTTACTTAAGTCATGGCAGGAGAGGAGGAAGCTCTTGGCACAGCAGGGGACCTGCCTCTTCTTCTACCTGAAGGAGCCTTGAAACTGTCGTGCTTTGCTTTTTGTGGGGCTCCCCAGTTCTTGTTCTTTTGGTCTGCTTCTGCCATTGCCTGGCATGACGTATCTCTTCTGTGACCATTGAAGCAACTCACCACACATTTTCCCTCTTTCTTTCCTCATTTTTCTCCCCTGACAGAAACATGAAGAAAGATTATAGACAAGTAGGGTACGTCTCTGTTGGTAACTTGAACTTCTGTGACTGTTCCTTGCAAATCAGAAGGAAGCTATTTTCCAATTCCCTCTATAAAAGAGAGAGCAAGTTTTTCTCCCCACCAAGCCTTACTAGTTGTTGGGCATCATTGAACATTTGCTGGTACCTTCGAGTCTGTATTGTTGCTGACTTCTTTGAGGAAGTCTGTCTGTTGTAAAATATTTGGGCTCACATGTCTTTTATTTTCCAGCTTTTGGTTGCAAATTACCTTCTAAAAAGGAACTGGATCCCTTCTACTAAAAAATGCAAGCTCATGTATGATAACTTTAATGAACTAAGAAAAATAACCTTTAAATGAACATTTAAGAAGGGCTTAAAAGAAATGGTTAGATGGTGTCACCACAGAGGATTCACGCTTCAAAAGGAGTATCTCCCCATTTCCCCAATCCTTCCTTTTTCCTCTCTTTCTTTTTCTATACAATCATTTTCTTTCACCTACAGAAAAGAGGACTATGTTTTGAATTTGTCTTTGATGCTTTTTTTTTAACAGGAATGGCTTGATTTATATCTCATGCTCTCATGTATCAGTTGAAAAATCTGAGAAAATGAACTGAAAGAGTGTATCATTTTTTAATATTTGAATCATAACATCTCACGCTAGATTTCATATCTCATACAGATGGCATTACCCTTTACATATTTTCCCTCCAGTTTGGAATTTCCAAAGGAAAGATATGAATATGAAAGGTAAATGAATGTTGGGGAAAGATTATTAGAATAGCTGTCAGATGTTATGAATACCCTATCTGTTTTGCTGGAACGTATAAAAGTTTTCCCTTTGACTAAATCTGTGCAGAAAATTTTACCCTGCACTTGACATCCATCAGTATTTTCAGAACTGAAACATGAAAAATAAATATAAAATTTTCTTTCAAAAACTCTATCCCAACTTTATGTCTGTTGTCATTGGGGGAAATAATATATATTGGAAAAAAGAGAAAGAAGAACCACTGGTGGTGATTGTACTTTGGCAGACCAACATCCAATCTCAAAACTGACTGCATGACAATGACATTTCCACATACATTTTAGTGAGGTATAGAGTTTGGTGTTTGAATAAATAACCTGTACTAGATAGACAATTCCTAAGAGATAGAATAAATTGTAACACCATAGCTCCATTAGTGATCCTGAAAAGATGTAAAAACCATGGAGTCTTAGGGGCTGGAAGAAACTTTAGAGTGAATCTGATTTAATCTTCTTTCTTTACAGATGGACCGAGGTTCTGAGAGGGCTAATAAATTGCCCAGGAACATGGAACTAATTATGGACCTAGTGAGGGGCTAGACTCGAATATTCTAAAATCCGAATTCTGTGCTCCATCACTAATTGGTCATCTAGATTTAAGCACTTTAGCATTTTCAGACTGAATTTGAAGGTGTGATAGGCATTATAGAAGGCTTATTTGTGATTTAAAAGTAAGCTAAAGTACCTGCATTTATTTATTTATTTTTAACATCTTTATTGGAGTATAATTGCTTTACAATGGTGTGTTAGTTTCTGCTTTACAACAAAATGAATCAGTTATATATATACATCTGTTCCCATATCTTTTCCCTCTTGCGTCTCCCTCCCTCCCACTCTCCCTATCCCACCCCTCCAGGCGATCACAAAGCACTGAGCTGATCTCCCTGTGCTATGCGGCTGCTTCCCACTAGCTATCTACCTTACGTTTGATAGTGTATATATGTCCATAACTCTCTCGCACCCTGTCACAGCTTACCCTTCACCCTCCCCATATCCTCAAGTCCATTCTCTAGTAGGTCTGTATCTTTATTCCTGTCTTACCCCTAGGTTCTTCATGACATTTTTTTCCCCTTAAATTCCATATATATGTGTTAGCATATGGTATTTGTCTTTCTCCTTCTGACTTACTTCACTCTGTATGACAGACTCTAGGTCTATCCACCTCATTACAAATAGCTCAATTTCGTTTCTTTTTATGGCTGAGTAATATTCCATTGTATATATGTGCCACATCTTCTTTATCCATTCATCCAATGATGGACACTTAGGTTGTTTCCATCTCCGGGCTATTGTAAATAGAGCTGCAATGAACATTTTGGTACATGACTCTTTTTGAATTATGGTTTTCTCAGGGTATATGCCCAGTAGTGGGATTGCTGGGTCATATGGTAGTTCTATTTGTAGTTTTTTGAGGAACCTCCATACTGTTCTCTACAGTGGCTGTATCAATTTAAAGTACCTGCATTTAGCTCACAAAATATGGGAACGTTTTGACAACTACGTCATTCTGGAAACAAACTCAAACGAACTTGCAGGGGATAACTGAGATGAAAATGATTGATCAGAAGGGGGAATGGGAGACGGTAACAAGGCAGCGTGTGTTTGTAAGTACAGGGCCACCACCTGTGACTTGGAGGAGAAGTGAAAACGCAGAGGCACGTGTAATCCGAGATGTGTCTCTCACTCATCAATCAGTGTTTATCAGAATTGGAGGTCTTTGTAAGCGAACTGAATGCTTTCAATCCAGACATGCCAGTAATTGCCATCGACCGAGCGTTCTGTCACACCTGCCTGCTTTTCTTTCTCTTTCTCTTTACTTCATTACATATTGATTGACTTCTTGGGTTTTACAAGTTCATAAATCACATTCTTTTAATAGGCTTCTTGGCTTTTGTGTGTGTAGACTGAGACTACTGGAAAAGATTGATACTCGAATCACAGTAACGAAGAACTTCATCTTCCCTCCTTCAGTTTCATATGCAAGAGTGACATCAAAAGACAGTGTCATTATGATGGAACAGATTTAAAAGCAGTGGAAACACCTTATAAAAACCTGGAGCGCTAACAGCCAGCCCTCTTGGGTTTAATGGAAACTCACCTTACACACATGGAAGGATTGGACAGAGCTGGAGAGACTTCACAATCAAGAAAAGTATTATTCAGTGAATAAATTATTATTTTAAAATATTAAAAGTATTATTCAGTAAATAAATAAATAAGTAAATTCAGTATTAATTATGTAATGAAATGCCACCTTTGCAAATAACAACAGATATTCCTACCTGATTGCAAATCCATAATCCTGGTACAGGATAGAATAGATTTTCGTCTGTCTTGGAGGGCTACATTTTATGTGCCTGCAGTAGCATAATAAAAGACTGGATACCTATGATCTCTTCTGCTTCTAAAAGTTTTTCAAATTTATAAATCTTAGGAATTGAACTTTGTTATTATCCTTTTCATGAAAAAAAGGTCATTGTTCTCTCCACTATGGTCATTTTAAATTCCTGTTTTATGGATGAATCCTAAAACATCCACTTCTTACTGTTTCTGGATACAAACTGTTATTTAAACTCTGTAAGAATTTTTTTCATATTTTTAGTACCTGAGTGTTTTTGATTTTAATATAAAGCAGTTACATGACATTTAAGATTCTTATTTTAGAGATGAATTCTAAAATACTCATCTTTTTTTTCTTATTTACTGATACAAACTGGTGTGTTAACACTGAAGGGATAGTTTCCTATTTTTGGCATCTATGCATTTTTTCTTATAATATAAACCAGTCACGTGGGACTTTTATGGAAAGGCCTATGCAGTTGTATAATATTAATGTCTGTTGTCCTCTTAAATAACAAGGGAGTCTACTTTGTAGGTTTGTAGTCCAGCATTAGCACCAAAAAAAATCATATTCCAGGCATTCTTTAACAGTTGATTTAATTTGGAGATATTCAGCCATTCCTTTCTGCATTAATTTAATTTCTGACAGCCAGTTTAATATATCAAAAGGGAAAAAGAAAGCAAAAACTGCCATTGAGGTTGTCTGTAATTAATAGAGCTGACTTCTGAAGCACTCCAGGCTTCTAAGCCCTCACGTGTGAGAAGTGGCTTATTCTAAAGGGATGGTGCTTTGAAAGAGCAAAACAATTGAGGCTCGAGAAGGGAGGCTGTGAACCCGTCTTCCCTTTGGTGGTTCAGAGCCATTGCTTCTATTTTTCTCTGAGGAGGAAGCAGAAGGAGGACGGGAAATGTTCTGGGAATAGCTGTCTTTTCTTCACAGAGTTTGCAAACAGAATTTACAGGCAGAAGTGTGTCTTTTGCACTAGTTTAGTAAAATGACATGAAGTCTCACCATGTTGCTACAGAGAGTCATATCCACGAAATGAGGTGATAGAAGATAGCCATATTTACTGTGGATCAGTCACTGTCTGCAGTGCCTGTGATGCTTTCTTGAGACAGTTTTAGTAAATAAACAGATCCAGAGAAATTCCCTTGAAACCAGAATCTGAAAAACTGAAATAAAATACATTTCAAGTACTTTAGTACAAATAAGCATCATTATTAATTGAAAGGCAGTACTGTGCTAAATACCGTATAGACAATCTCATGTGAGCCTCCTTACCTCTGGCCTCTGAGGGAAATACTGTCCTTCATCTTTATAGATGAGAAAACTGAGCTTGAGGGAGGCTAACGAGTTGATGGTTCCACATATGATGAATAATGGAAACCAAGTATGTTGGCTATCGTAGTTTTTCTTTAAAACCTGTAGAATATATCAGGTTATACTAATTGAATTCATCTAATTATTCATCTTAATTTTTTTAGGAACCTCTAGAATGTTAGCATTTAGACAAAAAAGCAGGTACTTAATTGTTAAAACAATGAAAAAGAATTGATGATGTTACTGAAGTGTAATGACCTCATGATTTTCCACAACCAGATATTTTTTCTACCCTGGTTTCCTTACCTCTTACGTCTCCAGTAATGTGCTTAAGGAATTCATATTTCTTTTAGTATTACTTAAAGTAGAAATCTAATTTTAAAAAGATGAATCTGCTGGATAAAAGCCCACAAATTATATTTCATAGTTAAAAATTACCTTTTCAGTAATTCATTGAAGAAATAGGAAATTGGAGTGCCTACTTTGCCAGGGATACATGGGGGACAAGACAGGCAAAGTTCTGCTTTCATGAAACTTCCAGGTTTTTGAGGGGAAAGAGAGCTAATAGCTAAGATCTGATTTGCTTTTATCCATTTTGAATTAGCTATCATCTGGAAAGATCCTAGGAACAAACAAACGGATGTGTTGAAAAGTACTATTAGTTTACTTGGGAAAACCTTCCCTCCTATTTTGCTTTAACAAACTTGGAAGTTCCACATAAGTAATTCACTGGTTACTTTTTTAAATGTGATTAGATAATCTGGGGTTGTATAGTACTCCATTTTTTAAAAATTGAAATATAGTTGATTTACAATGCTGTGTTAGTTTCAGGTGTACAGCAAAGTGATTCAGTGATACACACACACACACACACACACACACACACACACACACATATTCTTTTTCAGATGCTTTTCCCTTATAGGTTATTACAGAATATTGAGTAGAGGTCCCTGTGCTCTACAGTAGGCCCTTGTTGGTTATCTATTTTATATGTAGTAGTGTGTATATGTTAATCCCAAACTCCTAATTTATTCCTCCCCCCTTTCAACAATTATTACTTGATGAATTATCAAGGCTTTGAGGGTTGATCATAAATGTGTAAAGGCATTAGAAGCCAGTGGGCCAGGTGGCACTTCTAGAAGGCCCTGGGGAGTCAGGAACCACATACCTGATGAAAGGAATGAAGTACCAGAGGGAAGAACGCAGAAAATAAATGTAGCAACTTTGCCAAAGACCAGCTTTTTGGGCAATCCTTGGAATTGAGAGCTCTTTCTCCTAAGTTGTGCATCCGTGTCAGTGCTGGAGAGACATGGAGTCAAATGGAGTGAAATCCTTTAGGTTCCGCTGCCCTCTGTGACCCTGTCAACTGGATTGCCCCAAAGTGACACAGTTACACAGCTGCAGGGCTAAGTCTAGAACTTTATGACCATTTCTCATGAATCCTGTGCTACGGTTCTTCTTTGAGGTAACATCAAGGAGAGAACAGTCTTCCTCTAAATCATGTCGCTGAACATCGCAAAGAATTTACTTGGCTGCAAGCACAGCATTGGAACGGTGCATCATTTCCTTTCCTCTCACTGTTTCTTTGCCCCATCCACTTGGGTCCCTAACAGTCGCGTGCCAGTGTCAAAGCTGTTTCCTAAGCCGTGGTTCCCAAACCTTGCTGTGCATTAGAATCAGGGGAGCTCTACAGTTTAGATTCCCAGGTCCAACTGTCATTTCCTTGGCAAAGAATAAGCAAGTAAGTGCAAGTAATCTTCCAACAGCAATAAGTAATTCTCTCTCTCTGAACCCCTACTGCAAATTTGCTGGAAGGGCATCTTCTCATCACCTCCCTCCTCCCCTCCTGCCCTATAGAACGCTGGGTGTGGAGTAAGTTGTGGGGAGGAACGAGTCACAAATATTCTATGTTGTTTTTCCCAGGGGATTTGACTGTCACTCTGAGAGCAACACTCAAGCCCAGGTACCTCCTGCTCTTTCTAAAATTATTGCGTCTTTTCCTTCTGCTTGTGCCTTTTTGCCCGAATCAAGCAGTATTTTGCAGGTACCTGGGCCTGTTGCATAAACTCAGTCACCCCTCCCCCACCGTCCCGGGAGCAGCCTGGAGGTGTGTCTTTTATTCCCTTTGGGCACTTGTGAATGACCCTGAGCACGACCTTCACACGTTTGCCCAAGCTTCTCACTGTAATGGTGAAGTGGATTCTCCCTGTCCGGTGTTGCTGAGTGGATCTGGGTAATACATCCACTCAGAGGGAAGAAGATTGGCCCATCACACCGTAAAAGGGCTGTACCCTCTCTTCCTCTCCCCGCCACATCCTGGACAGCTTCCGCTTCTCTATTTCCCACTAATGTACTTCGGATTTGGTTCCTCCTCTTTTGGGGGGGAGCTCTCTTCAGTTGATCTGGCCTCTCGTTGGTAGATGTAAACCTATCATGTAAATCACCAACTTCATAGTTAACAGCATTTCCCTTCATTCTTGCTAGTTTTTCCTGCTTATTTCCTTGGTTTCTGCTCTGAGTTTTTCTTCCATGTGATAGGAGCTGGTGCTTTTGCTTGCCAAGGACTCCTAGGACATATTTATTGGCTCTCTGGAAAGTAAACCAACTGGAAAGCTTGAGGATAATTATTCAGTACTTGGAATTTATAGAGAGCATCTCTTTATAGTAACTCGGGTTTCTTTAATGTGAAGCAATCCTGGGTTTAGACCGTAAGTACCGCTAAATTGCACCTGTGAGCTAGCCATATTTTTTTCTTCCCAGTACTTTTAGAAGGGACAACTTTTAAGAAAGTCAGTCTTTGTGGGGATTTTTTTTTTTTAACTGCAGAAACATCAAGTTAAGTGGTCCAGGCTGACAACAGATTCATTGAGTCATAGAATCTCAGGTTGGAAGGGATTTAGGAAAGATTGTTAGTCGTCTACTATTGATGACTTCTGGACAGAAAAGATCACATTGCAAATTCCTAGATCACTCCAAGATTTAATTTATTTGAGTTCGGATACTTGAACTAATTCCAGTCAGGTATTGGTAGTTTTCTAACCTCTGAAAGCAGTGGCAACCTTTCTTGACATTGAAATTCTCCATGGAAGTTCTAGATTTGAGATAGATGAAAGCAGAGTTCTCTGATAGCAGAGGAAGAGGGCTCTGAATTAGGGGGGATTCTTACATATCCCCTGGTCCTTTCTACCTAGTTCTTCTTGCTGAGAGATGGAAGGTGGAGGAAAAGTAGAAATCCAGCAAATCTGTCTGCTCACTGTCATCTATTAAAACTATACCATCTTTTCCACACCCAGGACCCTAATCTGCACATCCAAATATAGGCAATGAGGCAAGATCTAAGAAATGTTGATATCCTGAGAAATCTCACAGAAGGATCCAAGATCCTGAGTTAATCAGAGATGAGTTTTATTTTAGTCACCAGACTGTTACTAAGATAAAGCATCGTATTAATGCATTTTAGAAAGATTTTTAAGGACAAAGTGTAAAAAGGAAGTTTCAAAGAGTTAAGATCTTGATGGCTAGAAATATGAACGCTGTTCACAAAGCATTGGAGAAAAACAGGGCATTACAATATGTTAAAGCATTTATATATTAAAACTTTCAAATCCTTAGGTAGGGAGGAGCTTTAGGTAAACTTCAAACTGGTGGTGGATGCCAGGCTAGATGGTAGAGAGCTACCTGAGATTTTAGGGCTGGGGAAAGCATTTTATGACATGTTACTTTATCACACTTTTATAGGAACTTACCCAATACCTGGGCATACATAGACAGCCAGGGAGAGGTGGAAGGAAAGTTGGCATTTTGAAGCTTTGCTGGCAGACATCTCGTATTATTAAAAAACAAAAAATAGCAATTGGCTGAACAATTCCACTGGGCTGGAATCAGGAATCCAGATGTTATAGAAACAAGTCCAGTGGCCACTTTGCCTTTGTAGATGCTATGGCTAAAATTAGCCCTAGCTAAGGGCCCCATCATCAACATCAGAGATCTGTGTTCCCTGGTCCTCCAGACCAGGATGGGGCCCTCTGCTATATCCGTCCTTTCACAGGGTCCTCCCCGGCTTGTAGCAATGATCCTGACTTTAATGAATTAATTACTTACATATTTTTTTTATTGTAGGGCTTTCTTTGGTGAGTTTTATTTAATTATTTGGGTATGTTTTAATATTAGGGTTTTTTGAATAAGAATTTCTCAATAGCTGCCTTGAAGGCAGACACAATGCGTGTCTTCTTCATTACTGGAACCCTGCTATCTTGCACAGTCCCTGCCATATAAAAGAAACTTCATTAAAAAGCATAGTGAATGAATGAATAAATGAACGCTGAAACAATCAGATTTCTACATTTTTTCAGGGAAAAGGAACTGTTGTGGGCATTTTGGATACCAAGGAGGCAGCCTACTGGAGTAGTTTCAGACGTGGTGCTCTGAACTGAGTCTGGCTCTGCCACTCCCCAGCTTTTAGGATGTTGAGAATTGACTTAACCTTTCTGTGCCTTAATGTTCTTCTCTGTAAAAGGTGATAATAATAGCACCTAACCTGTAGAGTTTTATGAATATTTGAAGGGGGACCTGACACAAAGTGAGTGCCCAAGAGGAGTGGGGTAAATGTGAATGAACAGGCTCTTGACTAAGTAGGGAGAAACCCCTCTGCCGTGTGTATTTCAGGCTGTTACTAATTAGAAACAGGGCCTTTACTGGGACAAGGATGTCAGGAGTGGGTGAAACCAGGGAAGGCCCAAGTAATTGAAATATGGAGGTGACAGCTACCCCATTACAGCAGAGAAAATCAAGTACAGTTGACCATTGAACAACATGGGGGTCAGGGGAGCAGTGGGAAATCCATGTATAACTTATCCCTCTGTGTAAGCAGTTCCTCTATATTCGAGTTTCTGCATCTGTGGATTCAGCCAACTGCAGATCATGGCGTACTGTAGTATTTACTGTTGAAAAAAATATGTAAGTGGACCTATGCAGTTCAAACCCGTGTTTGTTGTTCAAGGGTCAACTGTAAAACTAGAATGTTGAGCTCTGATGCAAATACCCTTAACTTTTGTGAAAAACTGATCTACAAAAACCCATAGTTCTTATCTGGATATTGAAGTGTGATAGTGGATCCATTATCCATTATCCTGAGCCTAAATGACGCTGAGTATTTTTCGCTGCTTTGTTTCGTGATTTCCCTGTTTCACTTTGAAAGGATTGGGCATCCGTCTGTTGGCACAGCAGATAGGTCTTTCATGGAGCAGGGTGTGTTGCTCCAGGAAGAAGATGGGGGTCCAGAGGAGACCCCTGAGAAGAGTGCACACTTAGTTCACACACACTGGTAAAACGTTCACGGTTTCCCTCAGTGACAGAGGGATGCTTTAAATGTTTGGAATTTATAGTCAAGGCGTTTCCAAGTGAGCAAGGTTGTACATGACTCATTTGTAAAGGTTATAAAACACCGTTGGTCATAAGATAAAAGATACCCTCCAAATTTAATATTGTTAATATTATAAACAAACAAGGGGATAACTAAATAAAAAGGAGGTAGAGAATTAGAAAACCAAAGTACAAAACCAAAAGAAAATCCAGGCGTCATTTGGCATGTGTGAATCAAGACTTTTCTCTTTCTTTCTTTCTTTCTTTCTTTTAATTGAAGTATACTTGATTTACAATATTGTGTTAGTTTCAAGTATACAGCAAAGTGATTCAGTTTATATATATATATATTCAGATTATTTTCCATTACAGGTTATTACAAGATACTGAATATAGTTCCCTGTGCTATACAGTAAATCCTTGTTGCTTATCTATCTGTTAATCCCATATACCTAATTTCCCCTTTGGTAACTGGAAGTTTGTTTTCTGCCTGTGAGCCTGTTTCTGTTTTATATATAGATTCATTTGTATTATTTTTTAGATTCCACATATAAGTGATGTCGTATGATATTTGTCTTTCTTTGTCTGCCTTACTTCGCTAAGTATAGTAATCTCTAGTCCACCCATGTTGCTGCAACTATTTCATTCTTTTTTATGATCAAGGCTTTTCTACGTGTAAGGCTGCTTACACTTAGTGCTGTGGTTCTTTTGAGTTTAATAGTCATTTACGTGTTTGATTACCATTTGCATTTGCTGTGGATTTACTCTGGGCCACAGGATGTTTTGTGTTTAACATTTTACTTGCCCTGATACCAGTGCTTTACTCTTGACCATAATGAGGCTGCAAATCATACAATCTCAGCCCTTGGGAAACTTGGAGTTTTGGTAACGCTAGCAACAGGTCTTAGTTTGATGAGCAAAGCTTGCTCCTCTCTTTTACTGGTTTTTTTCTTTTTTTTTTGAGTTTTAGAAGTCTATAGCCTGCTATTGACCATTCTGGTGTTTACTTACAAGAATCCAAGTGAAAACGTCATGCCTTAGCTCAGATTGTGTTCACTTCTTCCAAGAATGACAACACCGAAAAATAAAGTTCTATGTGTGGAGGCTTGCAACGGAGGACAGCTACGGTGGCGAAATTAACTCACAAGTGCATAGAGACCTGACGTGGTCTTTTCCATTTGTGCCTAGGATTGGTTTGCTCCCTTGTGAAGAGCAGAGGTCCTGGTTTTCATAGCTGTTTGCAGTTTCAGCTCAGGTCTTGTTATAGTTTACATTTAAAGCTTTACAGTGGTATCAGGTTCAGGCTAAATTTGAAAGGAGCTCTGGGGGAGACAACTTCAGCATTTCCCCAGGGAACTGGACTGGAAAATTGCTAGAGAGTGAACTGTAGGGAACAAGCTTGAATTGGTCTCTTGGGTTGGCCATAATTACCTAATGGATTTTCCATCTCTCAAAATTTTAGGAAGGAAAAAATTGCATTAAAAAAAATAACAACAAAAATGTGAAACCCGAACCTCCTTGATTTCTCTTCAGGACTATAAACTCCTGCCCTCCCGTCTAGCCTTTGAAGAATGGGTGTGTTCTGGGACAGAGACAGGCCAGAGGAGACACATGCAGGAGAAACGGATTGAAGTGTGATTGAAACTCACGAATTCCATAACCTTATTTCCCCTTTCTGAATCACTGCTGAATGCTGAGATTCAACTCCATTCAAGACGGCTTTGGGTGCAGCTGGGACTATATTTTAATGACCAGTATATCCTAATTATGGAGCATTTTGTTTTTCCATGGAATATAAAGGTATTTGTTGAGTGGCTTAGCTGTTTGCATACCAGGGTTTCCTGCTCAAAGGGACCCATTATGCAGTCAGTTTTCACCCAGAACACCGCCCACCTCCCACATCCATCTTGCTTGGAAATTGTATCTGGAACCAGGAACATTAAACTCAGTCCCGCACATCCACCCCCACTGGATGCGTCCCCAAAACTGTTCTATTTTAACGTGTTTGGTTATTATTCAGATTGCCCAGGAAGATAAAGTGTCTGTTGCTCTCCTACCCCTCTAACTTTTCTTATTGGCCGATATGTGTAAGACTGTGCTTGGCTTTGGGAATAAATACGCTTCAATAGAGGGAGCCAGCCTCTGTGATCCCACATAACGTTCATTGGACCGATAAATGTGAGTGCTTGCTGGGTGCCTAATGTCGTGTTACAGCTGCGATGGACCCACACATGGAACAAACACTGACTTGCTGCTTTCGTGATTGGGGAAGTAACTCAATTACAGAAGAAAGAAAAATACCCAGTATACTATGGCGAGAGCTTTAAGGGATCCAAGTGCTACGAAGTTCAGACAAAGGAGACTTCACCTTGGCTTGAGGGATCATGGGAGAGATCATTTGAATTAGCTGCAGTCTTGCCTGTGCCAAGAAAGGAGGGTCCGGCTGGGTCCAGCAGCACCAGCAGAGGCCCAGGACTGGGGAGCACAGAGGTGACTGGCAGGGGACTGTGCATGGTTTCATTTGATTGGCATATTGGTTGTGTGGAGGATGGTAGTGGCAGAGAAAGTCGGAGCCAGATTTTGAATAGTAGTGGACATCAAGGAGGGAGCTTGGGCTTTATTCATTGGGCAGTCAGGTTTTGCTGAAAAGATGTGAGCATCTTGGCATCATTATGAGAACCATGATTATTGTAGAGTTACCTGGAAGCAGTGTGATGTGCACAGTGGATTGTAGGAACATGGGGGCACGGACAGACACAAAAGAATCAGGTGAGTTAGAATGAGGATGATAGGCGACGGACCTAGAGCAGGTGGGATGCAGATGGAGACCAGAGACCAAGGTCGCTGGGGAAGGAGAACCAGCAGTTGAACCAGTAGTGTGGGAAGGCTGTGGCGAGAAGCTGAAGGATTAGAGTTTGGATGACAAAGAGACAGGTGGTGACGTTAACAGAATTAGTTGAGGAGGGAGAAGTGTGTGTGTGTGTGTGTGTGTGTGTGTGTGTGTGTGTGTGTGTGTGTGTGTGTGTGTGTGTGTGTGTGTGTGTGTGTGTGTGGTTGTTGGGCAGGAGGGAGTTGTGGCCAGGCTGGCGTTCTTTCAGAACTTGATCTGATACTTCCTTAGCCGTGTAATGTTGAGCAAGCAGCTTCACCCCCCCCCCCAAGCATCTAAGCATTCTACATCTGTAAAATACGTCTTTAATTCTCATGACTTATTATTCCAAATATTATTTGTTTAAGAAAAATAGAGAATGGAATGGTTCCATCAGTTCTCAGAAAGTTAGAAAAGAGAGGAACAGGAAATGCAATATGGAAATCTTTTGAACTTTCTGCTGCTGTATAAGATCTAGAATCTTGACATTTACAGCAGAAAAGTACAATTTAATGAATGATGGAGGGTATGTCAATTAGTTAGTGAATAGGAAGTTTCCCCCTTTGACACTTAAGATGGCCATAATTTGGGGTGGCACTTACCCTGGCCACGTTTATAATCAAGGCTAATTGTGCATTGAGCGATAAATAAGAAATGAGTTGAAATTTCCAAAGAGACCGACACAAATATGAATATTACAAGCTGAAAAAAAAAGAGAACCTTCAAGCTCCTGTCTTGCCTTTATATATGGTAGATGACACGAGAAGAGGTCCGCTTTGGACTGGTGGTATAGGTGGGTGTATTTAGTGCTCAAAACTCAGCACTTCAGAAGGAACTGAAATCTTTCTCTACATCTAACAACTTGTAAATAACCTTATGGCTTCTAAGCTACTTGAAATTTTGTTGAGTTGAAACGAATCGGAAAGGAGCCGGACCTGTCATTGAAAGCTAATGGATTGAGCTTTCTTCAATACTGAAAGGCACCTAAATGACCTCCCCAGGTTTTAGAGAAGAAAGTTTTCAACCTGCTTTCATCTCCTCTTCCTCTGGGTATTTTTCATGTAAGGGATGGGGAACAGAAGCCACGGTTGGGGTGTTTTAAAGGTGACACTGGAGTTTGCCCTCCAGTCTTTCAAGGATAAGACAGTTTTACTTACCAGGGATAGGGTCCGTTACACCCTGGGCAGCTGCTGTTTTTGAGGTAGGAAAGTGAGGCTGGAGAGCTTTGTACAGCTGTCCTGCAGAATTCTAAGCACCCATTTTACAAACCTGTCAGTATGGCCTGGTTTCCTGGGCAGATGCAGCCTTCGGCTGTAGCCTCTTTCCCTGCTAGCCCTCTTCTTTCATCAGTTTTGTTTTTGTTTCCTGTTAGGAATGATCCAGATTTAGCAGCTTATAAGCAGGATGTGTGTGTGTGTTTTAAGAGTCTTCATTTGTGTGCTTGAACTCAGACTCCTGTTTGTCTTCAAGGAGTCATATAAAAAAAAACAAAAACCTTGACTCAGGGCTCTGAAAATTTTGTCCTACAGGGAAAAGGAAGAGCAGAAATCCTTATCAGCTTTCTTATTTGCTTATAAAAGTGGTAAGGCATGAAATCGGAACAGATGGCATAGAAATAGCTAGACTGATCTCCTTTAGTTGCATTTTGCTGACAGTTTCTTTAAAATCTTTGTAAACTCCCACTTTCAACAGTTCTTTTAGGTCTTTCAAGGCCCTGTGGGTAAACGCATCAGTGTAATAAGCTCCCATCCAGGTATGTTACAGGGAGGAAGCTGTAAACTAATTCAGGACCCAAGATCTAGACCATGAAACCTATTTTACATATCTCTAATAAATAGATCCTAAAGTTAATATATCACCTGTTCTCCTGTCATCCTGAAGTTGAGACAGTGTAGTTACCATCTTGGGCTGTACCTGAGGGGGAACGTGTAGTGGACAGCCTGTCTTTGCTAAGTTAAAGTGGACATTAGAGCATCCTTTAATAGGAGAGTTGAGGAGATTTTGAGAATTGCAGGCTGAGTATGCCAAAACATACGGCATCAGATAGACAGCAAAATAACTTAAGTAGTGGGTATCCTATTCGCTTTTTGTCTGTGGATATTAAGCAGTATGAATAGCTGGGGAAAAATTGTTATATCATTAGCCATGGGTGGTGTGGTGATAGTTTATTATAGGGCTGAGTTACTGAAAAAGAAGGAGATGTATCATTATTCATATTAAAATATGCTGTGACAATGTACTACTTTAGATGAGTGTTGCTCCCATAAATCATCCCAAATCCCTGTACTCAGGGTATTTGTGAAAAGATAGTATTTTCAGAGGCAAAATTATTTCAGTTTCTTCATGGGAGAAATTTTAGAATGCAGGGAGGAGTTCATCCAAGCAAGAAAGCCATTTACTGAGTTCATATCATTAAATAGGAAAGGTAAGGAGGAATATGCCGAGTTTAAAGATATCTTAACACAACTCTCCCCAACCTGGGGCCTCGGACCTCTGGGTGATTGCAGTGTGTGTCAGACCTGCATTGCCTATAAACTTAATGAATAAAAACTGAATTCCTTTCTGTTTTGGGGGTGGTATTAAAAGGGCCTTGTACTCACAGGTGTTGAGAAGTGTGCTTTAAGGTGAGGTACAAACCTTAGTTTGCTCTCTCTCTCTCTTTGTCTTTTAATTTGGCTATTTTCTTATTTATGGACATTTTAGCCCAGCTCAGAATAGAACAGCAAAATTGCAGTCACCAGCTGCACCCAGTTTAGTACAATATTCAATCTAAGGGTCTTGTATCTTACAAACCTTTGTATTATTCCAACCCCTTGGTGGTTACATACCTTATATATTAGTACTTGATTTCTCAAAAGATTTCCTTCTAAAAGCAGAATAATACCACAACTAAGAGGTAAGGGCAATGTACTTTTAATCTCTGAAGCCCTGGCTCTTTGACCTACTCACGCTGGCTGGATGCAAAGGCATTTTAGTCATTCCTTTCATTAAGGATTCCCCAAATTAATGCCTTCTAATTAATTATTCATTTAAATTATGTTGTCCTCTTTCTCCTGAATTCCAGATTTTCTTACTCCTGTATTGCTTTCCTTTATTATATATTTGCTCTTTTCTTTACTTTTTTAAAAAAATGCTTTAGTCTTTAGAAGAGTAAATGGACTTAGGTATTATTTTGCTTCCATGTGACCTAAGGAAACATGCCCAAAGGCTACCATATTAGATCTAGCTTTTACTTACCAGAGGCATCTGAAATGGCAGAATTATGGCAAGAACGTCCAGAGTTCTTTCTGGAAATTCCACTCTTGAACAGATCACAAAATAGAAGGAGCCCTCTTTAGATGCCCTTAACTGGTAATAACTGCTCATGGGTAGTTTTAATATCCTTCAGAATTCCTCATCTTTCCTTCTCCTATATTTTCTTGTAAATAGGTGTCAAGAAGTAGTTTCGGTAGCTCTTTTGAGGACTGGATAGAAGGAGCAAATTTTTGAATTTGCTCCACTTTTATTGAATTCAGAGGAGTCACTTAACATTATAAGCTCTTTCTATCAGCTGAAGAAACCTTACCTCAGAATTTGGAGACACCAATCCCTTAACCATTATGAGACACTTTTAAGGCATCCTTGGCCTGGTCCTTCTTGTTGGAACTCAGAAAAGATCATCAGACCCTTTAATGACACCTTCACCATCTCAGGAAAGTAAACAAATCCGTTTCTCCATCAAATAGAATTTTCGCCAGTCCTTTGTGAATGGGCAGAGCATGATATATTTCAAATAATTTAATGAAAGAATTGAAACAAGTTTTAATTTGATAACTATTTGGGAATCTATACATACCCTTCTTGAGAAAATGAGAAGATTCCGTGTGGGACTGAGATAAGACCAGGGTTAGGAAACATTCCCAGAAGAAAGGGTGAGGTGTCAGTATCCATGCTTCTGAATCTATAACACCTGGCCCCAAAGCAAGTGATTGTAAATACTTCTGAAGGATGATTGTCAGTTCTCTTCCATAAAGAACAGAATAATAGAAGCATAGAGAAATAGAGACAGTTATTCTGGTCAAAATAGCTACTGAAATGCAGGTACTCCTGTTTGCGCCTGTGGTGCCCCTACAATGATGTCTTTTATCTTCTTTTCCTTCTTTATTCCTTTTCATTTTGTAGCTGGTTGCTGTACCCCACGTTGTTTCTTCTAATAAATGGAATATTTGTCACATCCACTGGGAATCCTTGGTGGTTTTGTTCCCAGAATTCACAGTGCAGTGCTGAAGAGATAATGGTTTGTGTGTGGTGGGGCATCTCAGTGTTAACCCCGCCAACCTTCTGTGGGCTTCACACTTCTCAAGGTTCTGTCCAGAATTTTCTTTTTCAATTTTTTAACCAGGTTTTCCTCAGGTTTTCTGTGTCATATCACAGTCTGGAATTTTATATATATATATATATATATATATATATATATATACACATATATATATATATATACACACACACACATATATCTTTACTCTTCTAAAGATTAAAGCATTTTTTTAAAAAGTAAAGAAAAAAGCAAATATATATATATTATATATATATAATATAGTATGTGTGTGTATATATATATCTTTACTCTTCTTCTAAAGACTAAAGCATTTTTTAAAAAAGCAAAGAAAAAAGCAAATATATATATTATATATATAAAATATCGTGTGTGTATACATGTATATATCTATTTATATATATATATATATATATATATATATATATAGCATTTGCCATTATGTCACATTAGACAGTTATAAATAGAAAATTGATTCCTTGAGAAAGATTTCATTTCATCAACACTGTGGGAGTAATAACCGTATTGCTGCTTTATAAAGATTTTAAGGGTTTGCAAAACACTGTTTATCCTTTGTCTAAAATTTCCTTCCTTGTGTCTGCACAAGTTGTGAAGATTGGATCTGCTAGGTAAAATTCCATTTTTTCTAAAATGTGGTATGGTAAGTGTGGCATTTGAATATAAGTATATATGCGTGTTATAATTTTAATTTTGAATTCTAAATGCTTCCCCATGAACAAATGATGAAATATTTCCCCAATTTATCATCTGTTAGCATTGATCATATCCTACTTAGTATTGCCTTTAACCTTCTCTCTTGTTTTTCATCTTGACTTACTTTTCTAAGGCCCCTAAGCGTAGGGATCTACATTTGGTATCAGTTCTTAGGAGGAAAGAAAGCTGCTATATCCTGAACAACCACTGTGTTCTAGGCATTGTGCTAGAGAGGCAGTGTTCAGAGAAGTGCTACGAGGTAGGTATTATTACCTCTATTGAGAAACTTAGTGCAGAGTAGTTAAGTACTATAGGCCCATAGTTTCATTTGAGCTACTGACCAAGCACTGTCAAGCCCACTGTCTCATTTCGATTTTACCATTATGCCTCTCCTACCTTGTGTATTCTAAGGTGTCATTTTGTTGACTTCAGCTAATTTAAGTATAGAAATGATAAATAATAGGAACCAGGGTAACACGACGTTTTCCTTGTCTCATGACAAGCCGAGGGACATTACCGTAATGCTAATATGTATTTCAGATTTGAATCTGGAATGACTTGAGACTTGAATTTTGAGCCTTGTTTTCATGTTGTACCCATTTCAGGATAGTGGGGCTTATTGCATTGGTTTCCACATCTGAAGAACAGAACATGAAAATGGTTATCTGTAGTGTAAGTGACATGTGTATTGAAATGGTTAAATTGTAGAAACCAATCGTGGGTCATTTTAAGGACATTAAAGTCATCTCTGCCCCTTGTCCTGTAGAACATACTGTGCATTTAGAGGGAGCTTAACCAGTAATTCAGGATGACCACTGTCACATACCATACACTTACTGTGGGTGAATCCAGGTTGCTATGACAACGAAAATATTTTCAGTTTCTCCTTTTTAGAGTATAAACACAAAGCTGGAATATTGCTTAAGTTCACGTTTCATATTTATCTTTTCTGACTTCAGGTTACAAAGACAAAGAAGTGAGGAAGACACTAACCATATTTCTTCAGTTACGCAATCGTTTCTCCTTTTCACTCCCATCTCTTAGTGGAGTTCCTGGAATTCAGCTTGGCTGTCGCTAGACTATGCTGACATCTCTTCTTGAGGGCAATGATGAGGAGAGATTAGACATCTTTCATTACTGTTCTCGTTTAAAGATTAGCACATATTTCTTTCAACTTGGATTTGAAATCTAAATCTCCTTGGGTAAAGAGGATTCAGAATCAGAGATACACAGCGCCCCCCCCCCTTTACAGATGGTAAGGACTTCATTCTGTGAATATTCTGTGGGGGGCGTTCTTGGCATTCAGGAAAGAAGAAAAAGGTAGAAGAGAGGAGGAAAAAACAAAACAGTTGCTAAGCCAAGAGTCTAGAAATTACCCCAGGCTCCCTGGGGCTTTTTCTCTTGAGGTCCCTTCTTTGGGACCCACAGTGTAAGTTAAGAGGATCACTGAAGAATCAAATAGCTGTAGATGGTTCAGCAATTTTTGAGCCAGCTGGGTGCTGAAACCCTGTATTTATTTGAAAGATAGCAGACATACTGGCTTCTGCTCCACAAGGTTAACAATGAACATTGTTAAGGAGATTTTATTTTGTTTTGTTTTGTTTGTTTTTTGGCTTATTTATTTATTTGACTGCACCGCAAGGCTTGTGGGATCCTAGTTCCCTGACCAGGGACTGAACCTGGGCCCTCGGAAGTGAAAGTGTGGGGTCCTAACCACTGGACTGCCAGGGAATTCCCAGGAGTTTTTTGGTTTTTTTGTTTTTGCTTACTAGATCACTGGTTTATTATAAAAGCATATAACTCATCAACAGCCAGACTGAAGAGATGCAGAGGGCAAGGTATGGGGAAAGGGTGCGGAGCCTCTATGCCCTCTCTGAGTGCAATACTCTCCCCAAATCTGCATGCGTTCACCAACCCAGAAGCTCTCTGAACCTCCTTTTTTTGTTGTTTTTATGGAGGCTTCATTCCATAGGAATGGTTGATGAAATCATTGGCCATTGGACCTCCAGCCTCTCTCCCTCCCCCAGAGGTCAAGGGTGGAACTGAAAGTTCCAACTCTCTCTTCAAGGTTGGTTCCCCGACAACCAGACCCCATCCTTAGGTGCTTTCCAAATGTCATCTCATTAACAAAAACTTAGTTGTGGTGAAAAAGGGCTTGTTATGAATAACAGGACATATTTATGGCATTTATGGCTCTGAAACACTTTCAGGAACTAAGGATAGAGACCAAATATTATGACAAAAGATGCTCCTATTGCCCAGGAAGTTCCCAGGGTTTGGGGAACTGTGAGCCAGGAACTGTGGATGAAAACTAAATATATATGCAAAAATATTTTGGCCGCCTGACCAAATATACATGTTTCTTATAAATCACAATATTGCACGTGGCAAAATAGACTTTGTAAATGTGATTAAGTTAAGGATCTTGAGATGGGGAGCTTATCCTGGAATATTTGAGTGGGCAGTGTCATCACAGGGTCCTTACAATAGTCGGGGTCAGAGAAGGCGATGTCATGACGGAAACAGAGGTTGGAGAGATGCGAGGAAGGATTGTTACCCAGCCGGCTGCCCGATGTATACAGAAGCCAGTACTATGGCGCTGGCTTTGGAGGAAAGGAAGAGCTTTATTGCGAGGCTGACGGGCAAGAGGACAGGAGGCAGGACTCAAATCTGTCTTTCCCATCCAGAGTTCAGAGCAAAATTTAAGGGCGAACTTGGCAAAAGCTGATTGGCTAGTCTCAACTCATCCATCTGGAAGCCATTTTTCCTTACTGAAGGACTTCTCACTTTGTAAAGGGCTCCAGTGGCAACGTTTCTATTCTTTGAGTTCTGTAGACTCAAGATTTTTGGTTCCGGGGTCATCCTGGAGCCATGGATTCCCATCTTGCACATGCATAGTGCTGTCTCTGTGAAATAACTACAGGTTTGAATACTCAACAACCTGTTTTAAGGAAGCAAAGCCAGTTTTTGCTGGTCAATGTGTTATGTGCTATTTCAATTTCCCCTTATTTCTTTATACGTTCCTCAATCTTGAGGGAAATAGGGTGCTTCTTGCTGGTTAGGAGCATGGTTTTTTATAAGAGGAACAAAGTTGTTTTGCACTTAATTGTGAATATTCACAAGTCCCACCTTGAACTCTTAAGTCTTAGGCCATCATCGTGTGAGTGGGGAGGCCTATTAGATATATGAGACAGACAATAAGTACAAAATTTGGTGAGTCCTGTGAAGGCGTCTAGAAATACCACCAAATAGCTGTAATTTCTCATGGCTCTTAGCCTCACAGTCAAGGCTATTTGCAAACCATCTCCAGGAGATTTTAAAAAGTACAACTCTGCAGCCTTGGGCTTCCCCATATTCTCTCCATCCACCCCTCCATTCTCTTTTTTCTCCTTCTTTCTGTACCCTTCAATATTGGCTGAGTGCCAGGCACTGTGTTAGGAGATGCAGGTAAAATGATGCCTGGGGCAGACCTCTTTTTCTATCTTCATAGAGCCCCAGTCTCAGGGGGAAGACAGATGGGTAGACAGGAGATTACAGCATGGTATTCAACGTTCCCTGAGAGGGCAAGGGGAACACCAAGGCCTCTGGTGCTGGTAATACTTCCTGAGTGGGGCAAAGGCAGGAGGCTCCAGGCTTCTTTTCTCTTCTCCTGTCTTCTTCCTTCCCCTTTCCTTCCATCGTTTCTTCCCGTTTTCTCAGATTACCTTGAATATGTGTCCGAACTGAAACTGTCTTCAATAACTACTTTTTTATTATTAAACATAAGGCACGATTTGTAATATTTTCCTCCAAGTGTTTAACTTGGAAGGAGATTTATCTCAGGTTCTAAATGCTGCTTTTAAAGAAATACCGACTAGTTTTTCATTAAGAGAAAGAGGATAATAAATAAGCTACATTTCTTTTCAAAATTCATCAGCGTAGCTCTCTGAGCAATTCACGCTGTTCATTTCATTCTGTAGTTTGAGAACCTGGCCTCACAATGAAAAATTATGCCCAAACATCCTTGAAACTGTATTTTCTCTTTAGTATAGGCAGGAGCTAAAGTGTCTTCAGATCCAAAATGCTGTTTATTCCGTGTTTGACACGTACAAATCCTCTTTGGTAAAATGTTATTAGGGAGGCATATTGAGCTGTGTGGCCTCCGTTGATAGGTATTTTTCAGCTTTTATCACTGTCTGTGTCAGAAAATTAAGTGTAATCTAGGGTGCTTTCATTCCTTTGTTAACTCTAGTGGGCGTATTTTATATTAGGGACTTTAGTACAACATTTTGCCTTGGAGAAATACATGTCCCTTTCCACTCTGACAGCCTCAGCCTGCTCTGTCTGGAGGGTTGTGACTGAAAAGCCTTTTTGCCCACCCTCTGGTTGAAAGTCCTCTGCTGACGTGTAGCAGGAATGGTTCTCAGAGATTCACCTCATTTACAGTTCTGTTTTGCAGGGAGAGTGTATCTTCTATTTGCAGGGTGACTGCTGGAAATTTTATGGAAACACCACCTGAAAATCTGGGTATGCTTTTTGGGTGCCTTTTCCTGATTTCATCTGATGATTTTCATTCTCTGTAATTCATGCCCCAAGGTTCTCAGTTAATTCTGGCATATCACCCACAGAGTAACATCCCATAAGCAAAGGGCCCATTAGCGTGTGTCTGCGTGCTGCCCTGTGCCGATAGAAATCCTCTGGAAGAACCTAGGACTTAGCCGCTGCTCCATTCTGGTGTGGAAAGGTGTTGGAAGGCTGCCTGCCCGACAGTGGGTGCCTTGCATGTCACCAGCCATAGCTCCCTAAATTTGCACAATGCTGATGCTTTGTACTAACTCATTTATCGACAACATTTACTGGAAAAGAAACGTACTTGGCCTCCATGAGTTTGTCATATTACTTGTTATTCAGGACAGAAGCAGTGGGACAGAAAGCAAATTCTTTTTGTATGCACCTACACTCCTCAAAGGTGAAAACAGTGTAGAGATTGTTCATTGTAGGTACATTCTTTCATGTTTGTAAAGAATGTCTAAGTAAATGCTGAAACTTCCTACCAGAAATCTAATTCGTTCTAATTAGTCAACCTTTAGTATAAGAAGAATATGATGGATATGTTTTGCTGGGGTCAGGGGAAAGAGAGCATAGAAGCTAGAGGTCCCCTTAGCAGCCTGAAGATGCATAGAACTTGGGGAGGGTCTTTGGGCCAAGATTGGCAGTTTGGGAACAATTGCTTTTAGGAAGGAACAACTAAAGGGTTTGGAAGTATGGAAAAAAGCAGTGATGGTGATGGGAAATGAACCCCCCTAAATACAGCTACCAATTAGACTACCCACATCCTGTCCATTTTTTTTATATCCTCTGATTAAGTGGCTAAAACGTAGTTTTATCTGAAAGTATTAAAGCAAAGTAAAAATGGAATGTTCAATTCTGACAGTTCTCAACAGAAGCTATTGGTGACCATTATTTATTTGGAGCTATCGTTGTCCCTTGAGCAACACCGGTTTGAACCGTGAGGGTCCACTTATATGCGGATTTTTGGTCAACAGTAAATACTACAGTACTACGTGGTCCATAGATGGTTGAATTCACCAGAGCAGAACCATGAATATGGTGGAACCTCATATAAGGAGGGCCGGCTGTAAGTTATGCGTGGGTTTTGGACTGTGCAGAGGTGCCCTAACCCCCTTGTTGTTGAAGGGAATCAAATCCAAAAATACATTACAAGGATCATACACCACGATCAAGTGGGATTTATCCCAGGGAGGCAAGGATTTTTCAGTATCCTCAAATCAATGTGATACACCACATTAACAATTTGAAGAATAAAAGACATATGATCATCTTAATAGTTGCAGAAAAGGCTTTTGATAAAATTCAACACCAAAACTCTCCAGAAGGTGGGCATAGGGGGAACATACCTCAATCTAATAAAGGTGTCCTGAAATTCTTAAGTAATCGAGTCTGTGAAAATCTTTTTATGGGACTGTGTAAGAGTATGTCGTTTGCGTAATGACGTATATGAGCCCTGATTTGTTAGGATTTGGGGAGCTGGTTCTTCAGATTGAATAAGGTAGCACTTCCTCGTGAAGCTGCTTAAATTACCGAAAATTGAGGCTCTTCTTCTTTCAGTGTACTTCACTAACATTATAGCCTTTTAGAGTATAAAGGGAATTTAGTTATCTGCCCTAAGTTCCTCATTAAGGAAACAAAAACAAAAACAACTAATCTGTTCAGAGGGAAAAAAGGAAGGAGAACAAACCCTAGTACCAGCTCTGGGCTAATCATTTCAGATCACTAACTTATTCAATCTTAACCTTGTGTGATAACCATTATCCCCATTTCACATATTGGGAAACTGATACTCAGAAAGGTTAAGGAGCTTGCCCAGGGAAACATAGCACAAGGCAGAGATGAGTTTTAAATTTAGATCTCTCTAGTGTCAGTGCCCATACTCTTTCTACTACCCCAAGTTAAGGCCATTCAACTAGTTAGTGTTAAAGAGAATGGACTAGAACCCAGGTATCTTACTCCCCTAAACAGTGATCTTTCTAATATATGATACTACTTAACTTGGAAAAATTTGAACATGTATGCCAATTGTAAAAAAGATTAATATAGAATTCCACTTTCTTAATTTTTTCAAAAGTAAAAATAATTTTCCTTGAGACTGTAATTTCACAATCCTCCCTCCCTTTTTTTTTTTTAAAGCTTTGTTTTTTGCATAGAAGCTAATTGAGCTTTCAGACACTTCACTAACTTAATTTTAATCTCTGGTTGTTCTTCTGTATATATTTATTTTCCGTTCAGATGGTGAGTATGCAATTGTGGTTACCCTGATTAATGTTTTACATATTTCCCCAGGCATTCATACAGAGTTGACTAAAATATAAGTTACCCTTGGCTTCGGAAAACTTCTGGCATTTAGAAACACGCACAAAATATACCCCTTGGTAAGCAGTGTTCCAACTTACAATTTTCTTCCTTTTAAGGAAGGGGGGAGAGAAAGAGACATTTTCCAGGGAGATTTTGGTTACAGAAAAGACACTGGTTTGAAACCATTATTTTTTCCATTTCAGCCTTTTCCTCAGCATAGGAAAAGTTAAAAAATAGATGTATTCAGGTGTTTTTAACATGATGAGCTGGAATGGAATGCAGAATCAGCTCCTTTTTCCTCTTCATCTCTGAGCAAAAATATCACCATATTTTAAATTGCTTTGGGTCAGAACACTGTTGAATTATTCAACAGTTTGAACCGGTAGAATTAGAGGATTCATTAGACCGAAGGTCAAAAGTTAAGTTTAAAACACTTCCTTATAGTTATGATATGATTCACAATGTTGACAGATTCCAGAACGGCCTCAGGAGCTGAGAGATGTGTGGTCTTAATGAGCTAAAAACACTCTTTTGCCTGGCCATTTAGCCCCTCGACCACTCAGAA
This sequence comes from Monodon monoceros, assembly GCF_005190385.1. NCBI lineage: Eukaryota > Metazoa > Chordata > Mammalia > Artiodactyla > Monodontidae > Monodon > Monodon monoceros. The sequence continues at coordinate 40,125,963 of NW_021703784.1, read as the reverse complement.
GTACCCTGAATTCAAATCACTTAGGTCTGTGTTAGATCTGTAGGCAAGTGTGTACTGGGTAATACTCCCACTGGTTCTTTTCACAAGATATTTACATGAGACTGGAAATTGTTCTACTGATTTATTTTCATTTTCCTGGTTTATCCACATCCCATGAAAAAATGAATCTGGTTCATACTGGGTCGTATAATTGGAACAAACAGAACTTTCGCTCTTCAATTCGTCTTTCGGTTATTTGTTGAAAGAGCGTATGGCTTGAAGTCATAAGATGGAAACTGTATTGAGCAGATTTCTCATTAGAAGGATGGCAAAAGAAAGGGTAATATAGCAATCCTGTGCATATACCGAGTACCAAGTGCTCTTGGGAAACAAAATATTTACCTGTCTTCTTCCTTATTCATGTGTATACAGAGGGTACTTAGTGTTGAGTATCACCATTTTTGAAATGGGTAAGACGATTTGCAGAATCAAACCAAGAACACTGTTCTCTTGTCACCAGTCTGCCCACTATGACCCACTTCCCCTTCCCATTTAGCAACTTTGGGAATTTGGAGAGTTGGGCTTTGGGAAGAGTTCTACCTTACACCTTCTGGTGCTACCCACGATTTCCTTTTCTTGCTGTCAGTTGAAACTCACTTGTTTTAACATGCATTAATTTACTAGTTTGGACACTTCAGAAATAATTGATGGTGAAGCCATCTGAAGAATAAGATGTTCCCTTATTACTTTGGCTGTAGCCACTCTCCTCTCCATTAAGGCTCTTTCTCTCCAGGTGATTGATGACATCTTGTTGATCTGTATTTTAAGACCCTAAGCTGCCAAAGGTGGTGAGATTTCTCAGCAGCTTTTGGTATAGGTGACCACTTCCTTTGCCTTGAAACACTTTCATTTTTGGTCTTCAGTAATATTACCCTGCCCTGGTTTTCCTCCCACCGAAGTGGCCATTCATTCTTGGTCTCCTTTATTGACGCTCCTACCGACCTCTAAATATTGAGTGTTTCAGGGCTTGAACTTGGACCCTCTTCTCTCTTTATCTGCAGTCCCCTTCCTTACCTCTAGTGATATCATTTAACATTGCTTTTAATACCATCTATAGATTACTCTTAAATTTATATATCCGATTGAACTCCCACTTGGACGTCTGAGGGATGTATACATGTGTGGCTAAAGAGAACTAATGTTCTACCAGTCCCCACCCTGAAAGCTGCTTTTACCCCCGTCTTTTCAACCTCCATAAATGGCACCATCATCCACCCATTTTCTCAGGCTAAAAACCTAGGAATCATCCTCAAGTCCTCTCTTTCCCTCATTTCCCACATCCACACCATTATCCAATCCTGTCTGTTTTACTTCCAGAATATATCCTGAACCTGACCACTTCTCACCGTTTCCATTGTTCCAGCCCTTGTTCAGGGGATCGACATCTCTTCCCTGGACCACTGCAGCAGCTCCCGTCCAGGAGCGGACTCCCTGCCTCCAGTCTCCCACTCTTAAAATTCATCCTCCATGCTGAGCCAGAGTGTTGATCAGGCCATGTCACTGTCTTGCTTATAAACTTCCAGTGGCTTCCCATTGATATAGGTATAAAATTTAGACTCCTTACCCTAGCCTCAAGGTTCCTTGTGACCTAGCTCCTGTCTGTCTCTGATTTCCTCTCCCTTCACTGTCTCTCTGGTTATCATGGCACACAGGCCTTTTCTCTGTAACGTAAACCTCCAAAATGTCCTGCCCCATAACCTTTGTCTCTGCTGCTCCTTCTGCTTCCTTTTCCTCCACGTCTTTCATCTTCTGCTTTTTATCATTTATGTCTTGACTCACCCCCTCCAAGCAGCCACGCCTGACTGTCCTAGTTGAAGTGATCCCTCTTCAAACTTCTCTTTCCGAAAGATCCTGTTTCATCTTCTTCACAACACATTTTAGTACTTGAAATGATTGTGTTTATATAGTCTACTCTCTGTCTTCCACCACAAGAATTTCTGGTCCTTGCGGGCCTGTCTATGGGGTTCACTGCTGTCCCCTCAGTGCCCAGAACAACAGTGCTTGGTACATAGTATCTGCTCAATAAACACTGGTCGATTATATTTGCCTCTTGGTTTCTGTAGCTCTTTTAATTTTTCCTTTAAAAAGAGAGGTAAAAATTCCCTTTGATATGCTGGACTGAGTAAATTAGATTTGCCCCATTCATCTAAAGAAATTATCCTGCCACAGCCTATTAATCGTTTTTTTGGTTTTGAATTTTATTTTTTTTTTTATACAGGAGGTTCTTATTAGTTATCTATTTTATACATATTAGTGTATATATGTCAATCCCAATCTCCCAGTTCCTCCCACTCCCCATGCTCCTTTCCCCCCTTGCTGTACATATGTTTTTTTCTCTATGTCTGTGTCTCTATTTCTGCCTTGAAAACTGGTTCATCTGTACCATTTTTCTAGATTCCACATATATGCGTTAATATACGATATTTGTTTTTCTCTTTCTGACTTACTTCACTCTGTATGACAGTCTCTAGGTCCATCCACGTCTCTACAAATGACCCAATTTAATTCCATTTTATGGCTGAGTAATATTCCATTGTGTATATGTACCACATCTTCTTTATCCATTTGTCCGTTGATGGGCATTTAGGTTGCTTCTGTGACCTGGCTATTGTAAATAGTGCTGCAATGAACATTGGGGTGCATGTATCTTTTTGAATTATGGTTTTCTCTGGGTATATGCCCAGTGGGATTGCTGGGTCATATGGTAGTTCTATTTTTAGTTTTTAAGCAACCTCCATACTGTTTTCCATAGCGGCTCTATCAATTTACATTCCCACCAACAGTGCAAGAGGGTTCCCTTTTCTTCATACCTTCTCCAGCATTTGTTGTTTGTAGATTTTCTGATGAAGCCCATTCTAACCGGTGTGAAGTGATACCTCATTGTAGTTTTGATTTGCATTTCTCTAATGATTAGTGATGTTGAGCAGCTTTTCATGTGCCTCTTGGCCATCTGTATGTCTTCTTTGGAGAGATATCTATTTAGGTCTTCTGCCCATTTTTTGATTGGGTTTTTTTTTTGTTTTTTTATTTTTTTAAAACATCTTTATTGGAGTATAATTGCTTTACAATGTTGTGTTAGCTTCTGCTGTATAACAAAGTGAATCAGCTGTATGCATAGGTATATCCCCATATCCCCTCCCTCCCTCTTGTGTCTCCCTCCCGCCCTCCTTATCCCACCCCTCTAGAAGGTCACAAAGCACCAAGCTGGTCTACCTGTGCTATGCAGCTGCTTTCCACTAGCTATCTATTTTACATTTGGTAGTGTATATATGTCCATGCCACTCTACTTCATCCAAGCTTACCCTTCCCCCTCCCCGTGTCCTCAAGTCCATTCTCTACATCTGCGTCTTTATTCCTGTCCTGCCCCTAGGTTCTTCAGAACCATTTTTTTTTTTACATTCCATATATATGGGTTAGCATACAGTATTTCTTTTTCTCTTTCTGACTTACTTCATTCTGTATACAGTCTCTAGGTCCATCCACCTCACTACAAATAACTCAATTTCATTTCTTTTTATGGTTGAGTAATATTCCATTGTATATATGGGCCACATCTTCTTTATCCATTCATCTCTCGATGGACACTTAGGTTGCTTCCATGTCCTGGCTATTGTAAATAGTGCTGCAGTGAACATTGTGGTACATGACTCTTTTTGAATTATGATTTTCTCAGGGTATATGCCCAGTAGTGGGATTGCTGGGTCGAATGGTAGTTATATTTTTAGTTTTTTAAGAAACCTCCATACTGTTCTCCATAGTGGCTGTATCAATTTACATTCCCACCAACAGTACAAGAGGGTTCCCTTTTCTCCACACCCTCTCCAGCATTTATTGTTTGTAAATTTTTTGATGATGGCCATTCTGACCAGTGTGAGGTGACACCTCATTGTAGCTTTGATTTGCATTTCTCTAATGATTAGTGATGTTGAGCATCTTTTCCTGTGTTTGTTGGCAATCTGTATATCTTCTTTGGAGAAATGTCTATTTAGGTCTTCTGCCCATTTTTGGATTGGGTTGTTTGGTTTTTTTTTATTGTTTGTTTTTTAAAAATTGACCTGTGTATATATTTTGGACACTAACCCTTTGTCCATCGATTTGTTTGCAAATATTTTCTCCCATTCTGAGGGTTGTCTTTTCATCTTCTTTATAGTTTCCTTTGCTGTGCAAAAGCTTTTAAGTTTCATTAGGTCTCATTTGTTTATTTTTGTTTTTATTTCCATTACTCTAAGAGGTGGGTCAAAAAAAATCTTGCTGTGATTTATGTCAAAGAGTGTTCTTCCTATGTTTTCCCCTAAGAGTTTTATAGTGTCCATTCTTACATTTAGGTCTTTAATTCATTTTTAGTTTATTTTTGTGTATGGTGTTAGGGAGTGTTCTAATTTCATTCTTTTACATGTAGCTGTCCAGTTTGCCCAGCATCACTTATTGAAGAGATTGTCTTTCCTCCATTGTTTATCCTTGCTTCCTTTGTCATAGATTCGTTGATCATAGGTGCATGGGTCTATCTCTGGGCTTTCTCTTCTGTTCCATTGATCTGTATTTCTGTTTTTGTGCAGGTGCCATATTGTCTTGATTACTCTAGCTTTGTAGTATAGTCTGAAGTCAAGAAGTCTGATTCCTCCAGCTCCTTTTTTTCTTTCTCATGATTGCTTTGGCTATTCGGGGTCTTTTGAACACAAAAATTTTAAGATTTTTTGATCTAGTTCTGTAAAAAATGCCATTGGTAATTTGGTAGGGATTGCATTGAATCTGTAGATTGCTTTGAGTAGTGTAGTCCTTTTCACAATATTGATTCTTCCAATCCAAGAACATGGCATATCTCTCCATTTGTTGTTGTCATCTTTGATTTCTTTCATCAGTGTCATAGTTTTCTGAGTACAGGTCTTTTACCTCCTTTAGTAGGTTTATTCCTAGGTATTTTATTCTTTTGGTTGCAATGGTGAATGGGATTGTTTCCTTAATTTCTCTTTCTGATCTTTTATTTTTACTGTATAGGAAAGCAAGAGATTTCTGTGCATTAATTTTGTGTCCTATAACTTTACCAAATTCATTGATTAGCTCTAGTAGTTTTCTGGTGGCATCCTTGGAATTCTCTATGTATAATATCATGTCATCTGCAAACAGTGACAGTTTTTCTTCTTTTCTATTTTAGATTCCTTTTATTTCTTTTTCTTCTCTGATTGCCATGGCTAGGACTTCCAACACTATGTTGAATAATAGTGGGAAGAGTGGACATCCTTGTCTTGTTCCTGATCTTAGAGGAAATGCTTTCAGTTTTTCACCATTGAGAATGATGTTTACTGTGGGATTTTCATATATGGCCTTCATTATGTTGAGGTAGTTTCCCTATATGCCCACTCTCTGGAGAGTTTTTATCATAAATGGGTGTTGAATTTTGTCAGAAGCTCTTTCTGCATCTATTGAGATGATCACATGGTCTTTATTCTTCAATTTGTTAATATGGTTTATCACACCGATTGATTTGCATATATTGAAGAATCCTTGCATCCCTGGGATAAATCCCACCTGATCATGGTTTATGATCCATTTAATATGTTGTTGGATTCTTTTTTGCTAGTATTTTGTTGAGGATTTTTGCATCTATATTCATCAGTGATATTGATCTGTACTTTTCTTTTTTTGTTGTATATTTGTCTGGTTTTGGTATCAGGGTGATGGTGGCCTCATAGAATGAGATTGGGAGTGTTCCTCCCCCTGCAATTTTTTGGAAGAGTTTGAGAAGGATAGGTGTTAGCTCTTCTCTAAATGTTTGCTAGAATTCACCTGTGAAGCCATCTGGTCCTGGGCTTTTGTTTGTTGTAAGGTTTTTAATCACAATTTCAATCTCATTACTTGTGATTGGTCTGTTCATATTTTCTATTTCATCCTGCTTCAGTCTCAGAAGGTTATACCTTTCTAAGAACTTGTCCATTTCTTCCAGGTTGTCCATTTTATTGGCATAGAGTTGCTTGTAGTAATTTCCTATGATGCTTTGTATTTCTGTGGTGTCTTTTGTAACTTCTCCTCTTTCATTTCTAATTTTATTGATTTGAGTCCTCTTCTTCATTATGAGTCTGGCTAATAGTTTATCAATTTATTTTACCTTCTCAAAGAATCAGCTTTTAGTTTTATTGATCTTTGCTATTGTTTTCTTTGTTTCTATTTCATTGATTTCTGCTCTGATCTTTATGATTTCTTTCCTTTTGCTAACTTTGTGGTTTTTTTGTTCTTCTTTCTCTAGTGCCTTTAGGTATAGGGTTGGATTGTTTATTTGAGATTTTTCTTGTTTCTTGAGTTAGGATTTTATTGCTATAAACCCCCTTAGAACTGCTTTTGCTGCATCCCATAGATTTTGGATCATTGTGTTTTCATTGTCATTTGTCTCTAGGTATTTTTTGATTTCCTCTTTGATTTCTTCAGTGATGTCTTGGTTATTTAGCAACGTATTGTTTAGCCTCCATGTGTTTGTGTTTTTTACATTTTTTTCCCCTGTACTTTATTTCTAAGCACATAGCATTGTGGTCAGAAAAGATGCTTGATATGATTTCAATTTTCTTGAATTTACTGAGGCTTGATTTGTGACCCAAGATATGATCTATCCTGGTGAACGTGCCATGTGCACTTGAGAAGAAAATGTAATCTGCTGTTTTCAGATGGAATGTCCTGTAAATATCATTTAAATCTATCTGGTCTAATGTGTCATTTAAAGTTTGTGTATCCTTATTAACTTTCTGTCTGGGTGATCTGTCCATTGGTGTAAGTGAGGTGTTAAAGTCCCCCACTATTATGTTACTGTTGATTTCATCCTTTATAGCTGTTAGCAATTGCCTTATATATTGAGGTGCTCTTATGTTGGGTACATATAAGTTTATAATTGTTATATCTTCTTCTTGGATTGATCATTATGTATTGTCCTTCCTTGTGTCTTATAACATTTTTAATTTTAAAGTCTATTTTATCTGATATAAGTATTGTTACTCCAGCTTTCTTTTGATTTCCTTTTGCATGAAATATCTTTTTCTATCCCTTCACTTTCAGTTTGTATGTGGCCCTAGGTCTGAAGTGGGTCTTTTGTAGATAGCATATATACGGTCTTGTATTTTTTTTTTTTAATTTTTAAATTTTTTTGGCTACATTGTGTCCTTGTTGCTGCACACAGGCTTTCTCTAGTTGTGGTGATCAGGGGCTGCTCTTCATTGCGTTGTGGGGGCTTCTCATTTGTGGTGGCTTCTCTTCTTGCAGAGCATGGGCTCTAGGCATGCAGGCTTCAGTAGTTGCAGCACACAGGCTCAATAGTTGTGTCTCGTGGGCTCTAGAGCACAGGCTCAATAGTTGTGATGCTCGGGTTTAGTTGCTCTGTGGCATGTGGGATCTTCCTGGACCAGTGATCGAACCCATGTTCCCAGCATTGGCAGGCAGATTCTTAACCACTGCACCACCAGGAAAGAACCTGGGTCTTTTTTTGTATCCATTCAGCGAGCCTATGTCTTTTGGTTGGATCATTTAATCCATTCACATTTAAGGTAATTATCAATTTGTATGTTCCTATGACCATTTTCTTAATTGTTTTGGGTTTGTTTTTTAGGTCCTTTTCTTTTCTTGTGTTTCCCACTTAGAGAAGTTCCTTTAACATTTGTTTTAGAGCTGGTTTGGTGGTGCTGAATTCTCTTAGCTTTTGTTTGTCTGTAAAGCTTTTGATTTCTCTGTGGAATCTGAATGAGATCCTTGCCGGGTAGAGTAATCTTGGTTGTAGGTTCTTCCCTTTTGTCACTTTAAATATATCATGCCACTCCCTTCTGGCTTGTAGAGTTTCTGCTGAGAAATTACCTGTTAACTTTATGGGAGTTCCCTTGCATGTTGTTTGTCGTTTTTTGCCTGTTGGTTTTAATTTTTCTTTGTCTTTAACTTTTTTTCAATTTGATTACTATGTGTCTTGGTGTGTTTTTCCTTGGGTTTATCCTGCCTGGGACTCCGCGCTTCCTGGACTTGGGTGGCTCTTTCCTTTCCCATGTTAGGGAAGTTTTTGACTATAATCTCTTGAAATATTTTCTTGGGTACTTTCTCTCTCTCTTCTCCTTCTGGGACCCCTATGATGTGAATGTTGTGTTTAATGTTGTTCCAGAGGTCTCTTAGGTTGTCTTAATTTCCTTTCATTCTTTTCTCTTTTTTCTGTTCTGTGGCAGTGAATTCCACCATTCTGTCTTCCAGGTCACTTATCTGTTCTTCTGCTTCAGTTATTCTGCTATTGTTTCCTTCTAGTATCCTTTTCATTTCAGTTATTGTATTGTTCATCTCTGTTTGTTCTTTAATTCTTCTAGGTGTTTGTTCTTTAATTCTTCTAGGTCTTTGTTAAACTTTTCTTGCATCTTCTTGATCTTTGCCTCCATTGTTTTTCCAAGGTCCTGGATCATCTTCACTATGATTATTCTGAACTCTTTTTCTTGAAGATTGCCTATCTCCACTTCATTTAGTTGTTTTTCTAGGGTTTTATCTTATTCCTTCATCTGGTACGTAGCCCTCTGCCTTTTCATCTTGTCTCTCCTTCTGTGAATGTGGTTTTTGTTCCACAGGTTGCAGGATTGTAGTTCTTCTTGCTTCTGCTGTCTGCCTTCTGGTTGATTAAGCTGTGTAAGAGGCTTGTGCATGCTTCCTGATGGAGGGACTGGTGGAGGGTAGAGCTGGGTGTTGCGCTGGTGAGCAGAGCTCAGTAAAACCTTAATCAGCTTGTCTACTGATGGGTGGGGCTGAGTTTTCTCCCTGTTGGTTATTTCGCCTGAGGTGCCTCAGCAGTGGATGCTATGGGCTCTTTAGTGGAGCTAATGGCGAACTCTGGGAGGGCTCATGCCAAGGTGTGCTTCCCAGAACTTCTGCTGCCAGTGTCCTTGTCCTCACGGTGAGCCACAGCCACCCCCCGCTTCTGCAGGATACCCTCCAACACTAGCAGGTAGGTCTGGTTCAGTCTCCTATGGGGTCACTGCTCCTTCCCCCTGGGTCCTGATATGCGCACTACTTTGTGTGTGCCCTCCAAGAATGGAGTCTGTGTTTCTCCAGTCCTGTCAAAGTCCTACAATCAAATTCCCCTAGGCTTCAGAGTCTGATTCTCTGGGAATTGCTTCTCCCACTGCTGGACCCCCAGGTTGGGAAGCCTGACATGGGGCTCAGAACCTTCACTCCAGGGGGTAGACTTCTGTGGTATAAGTGTTCTCCAGTTTGTGAGTCACCCACCCAGCAGTTATGGGATTTGATTTTACTGTGATTGCGCCCCTCCTACTGTCTCATTGTGGATTCTCCTTTGTCTTTGGATGTGGAGTATCTTTTTTGGTGAGTTCCAGTGTCTTCCTGTCAGTGATTGTTCAGTTGTTAGTTGTGACTACGGTGCTCTTACAAGAGGGAGTGAGCACATGTCCTTCTACTCTGCCATCTTGAACCAATCCTCCCCTATTAATCTTTTTTATGTAACTTGCCTTTTTCTGTCTTCCTGTACCCATTTGGAAGTGGATTTATTTTATGTCTTAATATCGTTGTCCCATTTTTAACCTGTGCGTGGCAACTCTTGGAAGCAGACTCTACTAATCTCTCTCCCTCCTCTCCTGGATCGGGAGTGGCTTGCCTTAAGATTGCATCTTTTTTATTATATAGCTGTGTAAGAATTTAGATCAATTCTCTCAAGCAGTCATCCTCCTCCACCTTACTTCTCTTGGGTTGCCAAAGGAGAAATCCCTGGCTTATTCATCAAAGAGAGCCCTTTTATTGATGTCATTGTAAATTCCTGCTCACATCAGATGTAGAGGTGATTATGGGAAGGAACAGTGAAGCCACTGAAAAGTATTAGAGGGGAAATTGAGGGTGGGTACCATTGTTCACTGTACCCTACTTCCATGGGAGTCCCACCTGGTTGCAGATGACCAAGCAGGATAGAAGTCTAGCATGTAAGGCTGAGTGGCCTTTACCATCTTTCTGGCTAAGGACTCTCTGTTCCAGCATAAAGTTTGCATTCGCATGGCACAATTAGACTACTTTCTGAGTTCCTCGTAAATGTGTGACATTTTGTGAGTTACTGAGTAGTCGTGGTGACAGTGGTTGGGAAGATAACTGAGACATGGATCATGTGATCAGGGAGCTCTTCATTAATAAATATGGGAATAATCAACATAAAGGGCATAATATGATTTAGGCCAGAGGAAAGAAAGGAGCAAAATGTGGTGGGTGTTTGAAAGCGGGGAGATTACATGTAGGTTGGGATGTAGGTTACATGTAGGTTACATGGGGGAGAATGAAGAGGGAAGGCTGCAGTGAAGAGGGGCCATTTGAGGAGCTCATGTCGTATGGGGGTGGGGCAGCCAGGGAAAATGTGCCTCAAATGACTGCAATGTTAAGGAAGGGTAATCCTCAGGCATCCTTCACTTCTGTCATTGTCAATGACCTTGGACAACCTTGTTAAAGAAAGGATTGCCAAGGAAGCCTGCTAGACCTTTTGAAAAAGTAAGATCTGTTGAGCCCAATAAAGTATTGATCTGCGAACCTCCTATCTAGCTTCAGATGGAGATCTGACCCTACACCTTGTCAATATTGTATCTGTCAGCAGGGAAACTGGGGGAAGTGTCAGCCAGGTACTCTGAGGTCCACTTTTTTTTCAGTAGATAATCTTATTTACATTAATACAGAATCAGTTTACATTCTTGGATCTGACACTAGTAGATGCTTTATTTTAGTAAATTATGAAGGAAAACAAAAAGGAAATTAATCAGAAGTGTTCTCCATGAACCTGTCTTACCACAGCAGGGGGATCTGGAAACACAACGGAACTGGCACATCCTTCAAGCCATGGCTGGGGAAACAGTGTTTTGCTTTGGCTGGATGATGGAGAACTTTCTACTGCTGTGAATGTGCTTTCCTTTTCTGAACAAACATTAATGCAGAAAAACATGATTATTAACATTAAATAATTTAAACACACTTCTGAAAACAGAGGTCAGCAGTGTGAGTGGTTTCCCTATGTCAGATTTTCATGTATCACCTTCTACTGACATGCCACTGATGGGTACCCCCTGTACCCCTACTTACGTCATATTTTCCTTTAAATCAGTCCTCTGTTTTACTTAAGAAAATCGAATCTCATCCTAAATAGTATCTGGAAATCATGAGTCTGATGTACCATGTGTTTACGCAAATTATAAACCACCTACATAGCCTATCTCATGTGTTTTATATAAGTGATGCTGAGATGCCGAATTTGTTTGTACGGAACTTAATGTCTTCTGCCTTTAAAATCATTTCAGCTTTGGGGGAAAAATAAAATTACTTCTTCACCATCTTTGTAGCAGTCCTATTAAGCCCTTCCCCTTCATCTCTACCCCTCCCCCTGCCGTCATCCTCGCCCCGCCCTTCCAGATTCTGTAACATGCTAAGCCTGCAGGGATCAAGGAGGACATAATAAAAGAGATCTTGGGTATTTTAGGATTTGAAGTTCAATGAAAGGAAATTACCGACACACTGAGTCGCCATTTAATGGGAGATGGTGATATAAATCTGGTAATGTTTCCTACGGTCCTAGTTGTAATAACTGTATAATATCATACACTTTATCAAAATAATTTAAAAGCTGGCAAATGAAGTTGTTATGGAGCCTCTGTGTAAAATGAAACGAAAGTCAGAGGGTCTAGAAGTTGATGAAGGAGGAAGAACAGACTATATTCAGTCCTACAGGACCAAATTAGAGAACTATAAAGCTCTGTAGCCAGAATAGATTTTTCAAAGTCAAGTTCATGTTGACATGGGGCTCTGAGTCTCTGGACTCTGTTATTCTACAGAGAGTAAAAAATGATGCTCTCATCCCCTCATTTGTTTTAACCATTATTCTTCTTCTGAGCTGATGTAAGTTAGCATGCAAAGTTGCTTGATTTGTAGACTGTGATTAAGTTTACTAGAACATTTCTGGTATAATAAACTGACTTTATGAGGGGCCTGCTATCAGCAGGTTGCACGTTTAGTGCATAGCTCAACACATTGATTTTTATAGCCCATAACGAAATGTCTGCTGTTATCAAAAATTTAATTATGATGGTATATCTCAGTGTCCTTATTAAAAAATCAGGTCTTGGGCTTCCCTGGTGGCACAGTGGTTGAGAGTCCGCCTGCCGATGCAGGGGACACGGGTTCGTGCCCCGGTCCGGGAGGATCCCACATGCTGCGGAGCGGCTGGGCCCGTGAGCCATGGCCGCTGAGCCTGCGCGTCCGGAGCCTGTGCTCCGCAACGGGAGAGACCACAACAGTGAGAGGCCCGCGTACGGCAAAAAAAAAAAAAAAAAAAATCAGGTCTTGATATTTCTAAAACTTTCATTATTACTTTAATCAGTTTGTACTCTCATTGTCTTTCTTGGGCACTAAAATTCTTGAAGTTTCACATTTTTGCCGGTATCGTTTTGTCACTGTTTTCTTCACATGCATAATCTAGAACATGATTATAGAGGAATGATGGAGCATAATTAAGGGAGATTTCTCTTTCTTTTTTTTTGGAACATAAGCATAAGTTGGAAAATCACGCTCCTGTGTTTTCCTTTACTCTCATATTACTACCACTTTACTTCCTGTCTGACACTGGATATGTGGGTTTTCCACACAGCAGGCATTTCTGCAACACCAGCTGGGTGTCCTGTAGTTCAACTCAGTTCTGACATTATCTACCTGGAGGTAGCATCACATCCCTCAAGTTGAGGATTCAGTTTCACAAGACTGCCTTCACTTAGGCACCAGTAGCACGTCTCACGTTGTCACCTGTACTTCTTACGGACTAGGCTATAAATCAGGGTTCCCATGACCCCCTGCTAGTGTTCCATAATTTGCTAGAACAGCTCACATAAGTCAGGGGGACACTTACGTTTACCAGTTTATTATATAATCAAGTATACCGATGAACAGCCATATGGAATAGGTACACATGTCAAAGCATGTGGGAAGATGTACGGGGCTTCCATCCCCTCTCCGGGCCCACTACTCTCCCAGCACCTCCACGTGTTCCAGCCTGGAAGCTGCCTGAACCCCGTACTTTGGGGATTTGTATGGAGGCTTCATCACATGGGCATGCTGAATCGTTAACTCAGTCTCCTGTACATCTCCTCTTCCCAAAGGATGAGGTTGGGGTGGAAAGTTCCAAGCTTCTAATCATGGCTTAGTCTTGAGAGTTTCAAGCTTCTAATCATGGCTTGGTCTTTCTGGTGAGCAACCCCCCCATCCTGAAGCTATACAAGAGCTTACCAAGAGTCACCTCGTTGAACAAAAGACACCTCCATTGTTCAGGAAATTCCAAGGGATTTAGGAGCTCTTTGTCAGGAACCAAACACCAAATACTAGAACAAAATGATGCTCCTTGTGCTGTTATCATTTAGGAAATTAGAAGCATGTTAGGAACTCTGTGCCAGCTACTGGGGGCAGAGACCAGTACCTAGATAGGTATTTTTTTCTATTATTTCACAAAGTAGGTATTTTTACTGTAATAATACTGCAAGTTTTCTTGATTTGGTCTTCAATTAAAAATTTCTGATTACTTGGAAGGTCACTAATGTTTGATTTAGAATTATTGAAAAAAAGAGGGTTTTCTAAAAAATTAAATAGTATTGCAATTAATTGCGATTAAATAGCTTGTAAATGTTAGGTTTAAATTTAGAGTCCGAGAATCTGAGCACTTTAGATGCATTAATTTGTTTGACCACTTCTGGTTTATTTTCAAATCTCATCTTCTGTGAATGTGATGTCAGTTATAAAGCATTTTTAAATAATTAAACTCTATAGGACTTCTTCTTCTAGAAGATTTTTTGGCCCAGGGTGTACATGCACTTTTAAATTTTTAAAAGTATTTTACACTTAGTGAAAAGCTTTATGTTATTTCATTATATTTCTGCGCTTTCTTTATCAGTTTAGGGTCAGAAGTATAGTATATTGACCTTACTATCATCTTAATAGTCTCATTTTACCCATTATTTTAAACTCAGAGGAAAATAAAACACTGAGTTCTTGACCTTTCCTATGACTCTGTGGGCGCCCACATTTGTCTAGCCTTTCCTGTATATTTATTTTGCTGTGCTGTTTGCTTTTACGAATGTTAATATAAAGAGCTTCTCATAGTTGTGAAAGAAAGAGCGACGACTTTTAACTGAGGATTACTAGGAAACATTTTTCGTATAAGGACCCATTTGCGCACATACACACTGGTCACTTCCACATTTTAATTGTGTATGTCAGATATTTAATGCAATATGAATCAACATAGCAACAATAACAGGGGACTTCTGCAGCAAGATGAACCATGAATTCTAAGCCCTTGATTCTTCAGTCTTCCCAGGCACCACACTAAAAGCAGGAGCCTTCTCCATCTCTCCATCTCTCCCTGAAGGGTGCTATAATCCTGGGCCAGACCCTCATTTCCTTATCAGTACTTATCTATCCTGTAAAGTTCATCTTGATTCTTACCTTCATCATGTACACAAATCACTGCTCTTCCTCATTTGGAAGACAGCGCTTGTTTCTGCCACTAATTTAACACAACTACCAATTGAATGGTTACTTCTCAGGAGCACATGCACTGTGGAAAATAAGGGATACCTTTTAAATGTTCATTTTGATGATAATAATTCCCAAATTGGAGACTTGTGTACATTTATGCGTATTAATCACAACCTTTTATTTTCAGTAATTCCAGTTTTCCAGCAACTTTCCTAACCTATAAAATGAAGGAGTTAAGTGTCTCATTTTTAGAATATTTTCACCATTAAAATTTCAAATTTAAGAGTACATAGTTTATCATATGCTTATGATGTCATGTGTATGTGATACCTATAGAGTAAGAATAGTTTTTAAAAGAAACTGATAACTCACTACATCAAGTTGTGAATGTGAAAAGGAGGCTGCTTTGCTGTCGTATGATGGAACATTTTTTCTGCTAAATTGCAGTTTTCTGTGCTTGAATCTGCATGGGTAACTAGACCTGAATAAAACTGTTTTTTTAGCTCAAACTACTTAACAAAACAATGCCTAAAACACTAAATCTTTTTATTTCTATTAACATTATCAATCAGTCCAGCAATACATTTTTATCAAAGCAGTCACAAAATTGTAACATCATAAAATGATAGAGCTAAAAGTGACTTTGACAATCAATTTTAACCAGAATTTTGACCTATACAAGACCACAAGGAAGCCTTTTACTTTGGTCTGTATGGTAGATTAGATTATTGTTGAAAATGTTCACTACCTTCCCTGTCTCCATGGGAGAAATATATTTTCTCACTCTGGGATCTTGCACTTGGCCATATGGCTTGATTTGCCCTCAAGGTTGGTGGAGTCTGCTACCTGTCCTTTGATGACTGGTGTGGCCAGGTGGCTCCCTTTGACCAGTGGAATATTAGCATTCACGACACAAAAAGAGGTCTGAAAGGTGTCTTGTGCTTTGCCATTGCTGTGAGAAGAACTTCCCCCAGGTAGCCTGGGTACCTGAATGCATGTGTGTCGAGCAGACCCAGCCTCCTCCACAGTGAGGAATCAAGCTCAGCTGACCCAAAACTTGAAGCAGAGATGCTGACCAGCCTAGATCCCAGCTGACTTGGGGACCCATAAGCACGAGAATAAAATGCTTACGATTGATTTTATGCCATTGAATTTGGGGTAGTTTGTTATGTAACATTATTGTGGCAATCGCTAATTGATGTAGTAGCATAGGACAGCCATATTTGCTTTTAAATCATTTCCATTTCTGGTAGAAACTTTCCTAACTAATTGGTTTACTGAGTTCCTTTCTGGGTTCACAGACACTCCCTTCCCACTCTGATAAAACAGTCTGACCGATGCCCGTGACTCACTGATCACTGGCAGCTGGTAGCTTATTCGTTAAAGTGCCCATATGCTTCTGCCCCCAACAGTTGTTAGGTGCTTACAAGAATAAATTTTAGTTGTGCTCAAACTTGCTGATACCAGTTGTACTTATATGTTTCAATTAAATATTAGTGAAACGCATCTGTTTAAAGATAGTTGCTTCTGGGAAACCACATTAAATGCTGGGAAAAAGCTAGTTTCCAAGAAATTTCTGTCAAATAAGGGAAGTGAGGTAATTGTATAAGAATGGAAAAATTGTAAGCTCTAGAAGGTTGCTATGGAAGTATCCCTAAGTTATTACTTTACTTTAAAGAATGCCTAACTGGAAATCATAGGCAAACCTGTGTGTGCCGTTCACGTAGGATAGAGCTGAGAGAGGACTTGGCCATCTCAAACGATGGGTGAATGAACTCATATCTATGTATTTTATGTTAAAATTACATGTTTAAGGCATGATTTCCTACTTTAATCACCTGTTTTGATTAACTGACCAACTATTGGGTTGGAAAGCAGCTTTGTTAGGGATATTTCATTGGGGTTTGCTCCCTTGTAGTAAATTGTTGGGACATTTATGAAGTTTGGACAGTTGGAGTAAACATTCCTTCATGTTTTTTCTTTATTATAATATTTCTTCTTATAGGTAGGCATATATTTGGATGTTCTACACATTTAGAATTTGCTGGGCCTCTTTGGATTTTCCACGTACAATTTTGAGGGTCACAATTTTCAGGGTTATTAAATCTAGAAATAATTTTAGATAATATATACTAATGGAAACTGGAAGCTGAGGTGGGTGAACAATTATATATAAATATTTTATGTATGTATTCTTTATGAAGTACATACATATACACACATACTTCATAAAATTTTATGTATATATACTACTCCTACATAAACAAATTATAAGCAACTGTCAAAATAAATGGATGAACAAAAACAAGTTGTGATTCAACTCTTTAGTCTTGAATCCTATTTGCACAAAGTTAATCTGCAACATGCAATGATTCATGTTAGTTCCCCTTGCGATGAGTGCCAAGTAGAAAAGATATGGTGATAGAATAAGGGACGTTTTTCTGGAGACCAGCCCATCCCAGGAGACAGTCTATCTCGAGGATGATAAACACAGTGTTTGCTGATTGTGTGCCCTGTTTACTCTTGCCTGTTTACGTCGTGGGTGGCTTCCTGTCCTCTGTGATGGGCACTACTGGATTTTGAGGACCACAGGAATATCAAGAGAAGAGGGAAGGGAAACAATAGCTCTGAATTAGGAAGTGCCCCTCCCAAGGGGCACTTTGTAAAGTGTTGTGAAGTGTTTGGAAAGGTGGTTTGTAGTGAGGAAAACCTGGAGTCAGGGGGAGGTACAGAAAGAAGGTAGATCAGTTGGGAGTCTACTGAAATCCACCAGTATGAGTTGATAAGAGGCTGGATTTGGGTGGCAGGAGGTATTCTATCCATGGAGCTTGAGAGTTTACAGTGTAAAGTGAAATTTGGAAGATGGAAACAGTAGAACTCAACTTCTTACTCTGTTGCCTCATTTATAGAACAAGAATAAGTGATTCGCTTTGGCCTCCTATAAAGAGGCTGTTTAGGAAGTATAAATTAATTTTCATTGAACATTAACTTTGCTGTGAACAAAGGTAATTTCAGCACTGGATGGAACTTTACTAATCACCAGTCTATCTTTTATCCATTACTTTTACCTGAAATTTACAATCTGATTTAACTTTTATAAAATAAGCCTCTGAAATAAGCATGCTCATCCTTGTTTTATAGACAAGAAAACTAGGGTATAGAGTTTGAATGATTCTCCATAGTTACAATTAAGTTATGGGGCTGGCACTGGAACATAATCTTCAGAATTCTACTCCTGTGCAAATTCTAGTTCAGTGCTCTGTCTAAAGCCCAGACCAATTCTCTGGAAAATCTTCCTCTCTCATCTTGGTGTTATCTCCTCAGAAAAGATCGTACCACTAACCATTTTATTCCCATTAAAGCAAAATCAAATCTGAGACTTATCTGTGACAAGCTTTGCTCCTGAGTTGAGAGGCATTAGGATTTTTTACTTGGTGTGTAGGTTGGAGTATTATAATGTTTATCAGACAAAATTTTTGACACCAAACGGCCACATCAAGAATTAAACCTTAGATCATTTTCTGAAGCATCTTAGATACTGTGACAGTCAGATAAGTCTGGTTCTATCAAGATACTGGCTCCGTAACACCTCCTAGATGCTCTACTCATTAGTTTTCCTCGTTTGGGTTCCGGAGACTTTTTAGCTAGCAGTTCAGTGAATGCCCTAAAGAGTTGAATCCAGTTTCTTTTGCAACTTTTACAGTCACTGATGACCTGTTCACTTGAATAAGCTTCTGGTCTCACCTTCAAGTCAGGAAGAGCTAGTGATGTACTTCTCAGTGCAATTGGAATCCTGGTGCTTTCTGGAAGGTTTCGTTAAAGTGGCCTTGCACAAAGTGAGAGCCACCGGGTGCATTGGCTATGTCATTCATTCATCCATGCATTTACTCCTTTCTTTCACAGACTGTTCATTGGGCTAGTGCACTTTGAGAGAACAAACCAGGTGTGACCTTGCCCTAGAGTAACTTAACGTCTAGAAAGGGTGATAAGACCTCTCCCTTCAAGCCTTTGCTGACCCACTGAAACAGATGATATTCTTCCTTTTGTGTCTTGGGACACAGAAGTTTTCTTGGGACTTTATTAAGTCTTGTATCTTATTGTATTGCATTTCTGTATGTTCAGGTCTCTGTGAGTTTTGTGAGGGCTTGCAGAAATTCTGTTCATTCACTTCTACCGCTCTAGTACCAGGCATAGCACAGGATAGGTTTTTAATAAATGTGTGGTGAGTATATAAGCACGTAAGAAAGTTAGGTGCAGAATGAAGTACAATTCCATCGGGAAGACGGTAGAGGCGTTGGCCTCTGAGCTGGCTTTGAAGGATGGACATGAAGGAAAAGGAGAGAAGGCATTACAGCAGTGGAAGCAGCGTATTAAAGATATGGAAATGGGAAGGAATGAAAGCTTCTGTGATTCCAGGAGTGATTCCTTTTGGATGGAGTGTGGGGTTCACCAAGGTAAGAAAATGGAAATCATGTTGGAAAAGGAGCTTTGGTCCCTTTGGGTCTGATATGGGGTTTTGCAGAGGAGGCAACAAATAGCCAATAATGTTGCAGCTCACTGGCCTTTGCACCAGTCCTAAAGACTCCACCTCTTAGGTTTTAAGGTAAAGAAAGCTGAGGGGTCAGAATGGGAATATCATGTTATGAGAATCAAAGCCTGGGCAGACCTTCAAGGAGCTCAGGACTGAGTAGGACTAAGATGGGAAAGAAGCCAGGGCCCTTGGAATGGGCCCATCCCACCCTAGGGTACTTGAGTGTTGTTTTCATTTGTCAGTCTTGGGCCACGCTGTTTCAAAACACCTGTGCTGGATTTTTTTAGATGAACTTTGCAGAGGCTGAGTGCTCAGAGGACTTTGTTGCTCTGCACCTTAGCTCTTTGCAAGTGCTGGCAACATAGTACCTCAAATACGGTAAGTCCCCTACATACGAACCTTCAAGTTGTGAACTTTCAAAGATACGAACATGTGTTCGCATGTCCAATCATGTAAGTTAGTTCACGTGTCTGGCGTACATTGTCACATGCGTGCATCCTCTACAGGTGGCTGTGCTTTTGTGTACTTTACAGTACTGTATAGAGTACAGTCGTACACTATCTTTATTTCAAGGCCAGGATGTCCGGAAGCAAGCGTAAAAGCAGCAGTGATGTAGCTGGTACTGCTAAGAAGCGTCAAGCGATAACGATGGAAACAAAAACGAAAATAGTTCAGAGTGGAGCGAGGAGAAAAGATGGTAGACGTTGCTCATTCATATAACATGAATCGTTCAACTATCGGCAAGATTCTAAAGAACAAGAACAAGATCATGGAACGTGAAGTCTGCTGTGCCATGATGTCGACAATAATATTGAAGGAGTGTGGAAAAGTGATGGAGGAGATGGAGAAACTTCTCAGTGTGTGGATGCAAGACCAGCATCAGGGTTGAGTCCCACTCAGCTGAATGCTGATTCAAGAGAAAGCTAAAAGCCTTTATGAAGATTTGAAGAAGAACACTGCAAGGAATCAGAGGGTGCGTCTTGTAATGCCAGCCATGGCTGCTTTCGTCAGTTCAAGGCTAGAGCCAACGTTAACATCGTAAAAGTAAGTGGCCAGGCAGAGAGTGCAGATATGGTAGCTGCCCAGGCATTTCCTGAAATGCTTCAAGAAATTATCGATGAAGGCGCATATTTACCTGAGCAGGTTTTTAATGTGGATGAGACAGGACTGTACTGGAAGAGGGTGCCAGACTGAAGTTGCATCAGTAAGGAGGAAACGTTGATGCCAGACTATAAAGTAGCAAAGGATAGGCTAACTCTATTGTTTGGTGGCAATGCTTCCAGCGATATGAAGCTGAAGCCTCTCCTAGTTTGTCACTCAGAGAACCCAAGAGCCCTTAAAAACATAGCCTAGTGCTCTCTTCCTGTTGTGTGGAAGAGTAATGCCAAAGCCTGCGTTACACAGACCATTTTCTAGGACTAGTTTTTCCACCACTTTATCCCAGAAGTAGAGAAATATTGCTGGGAGAAAGACGTCCCATTCAACATTTTTTTACTGCTTGGCAATGCTCCGGACCACCCCCCATTCATGGATGACTTCCATCGTAACCTCAAAGTAGCGCATCTGCCACCAAATACTACGTCTCTCATCCAACCTATGAACCAGGGAGTTATAGCAACTTTAGAGAAATATTATTTATGTCACACTTTTTGTCAGGCAGTAAAGGTGAGTGATGAATCAGGAACAACCTTGTGACAATTTTGGAAGGACTATAACATCTACAAGGCCATAAAAAACATTGACTTTGCTTGGAGTGAGGTTACGGCCGACACCATGAAAAGGGTTTGGAAGAATCTGCCCGCAGTTTGTTCACGATTTTCATGGATTTGAGAAGGTGGATGAGGAGTCCAACGAGGTCTCCAGAAACGTAGTGACCCTCAGCGAGAAGCTGGAGCTAGATCTGCAAGAGGACAACTTCACTGAACTCCTTGCTGTGCAACACGAGGAACTTAATGATGAAGACCTGACGGAACTGGAGGCCCAGGCAAAAGACGAAGAGAGACAAGAGGAAGCAGAAGTAACTGAAGAACCGAAGAGATTCACGACGCAGGAAATGGCAAGGGGATTTTTTTTATTTGAGGAGGCACTGTTTGTTTTTGAGGCACAGGGCCCGAATGTAGAACGGTACACGAAGTTTGCAGCAGCCGTTCAGGATGCAATCCAGTGCTACTGGGTCACCTATGAGGAGAAAAAAAGAGCTCCTACCCAGACATCACTGGATCGTTTTTTCAAGAGGGTAGATAGAGTTGAATCCAGCAAAGAACCAGAACCTGTGCCATCAACGTCAGGCGTGAGTGAAATTGCAGCTTGCCCTCCGTCTCCTGTTGCTGACGATCCTTCAGCTCTACCATCTCCCACCTCCTCTCCCTCCTCCAGTCAGTAACTCTTCTTGCCTGTTCACTGGATGCCAGCCCCTGTGTGCCAGCTGTTGTACTGCACCACTGTACTTTTCAAGGTACTGTACTGTGAGATTAAAAATGTTTTCTTTATTTTTTGTGTGTGTTTGTTTTTTATGTATTATTTGTGTGAAACGTGTTATAAACTTATGCCGATTGTGTTAGTTGGGCACCTGGGGTAACTTTGTTGGGTTTACAAACAAACTGCACTCTCGGAACAGAACTCGTTCATATGTAGTGGACTTAATGAATTGTCCTAGGGATGCTTGCAGGTCAGTCGTCTCCACAGGTGGCTGCAACTGGCTGAGGCTGCTTTGTTTCCCCAGACTGAGTGCAGTGCTGGCACATGGAAGATCCTCTGTAAATACCATCTGAGTGGAATCGAATTGCTGAAGTATAGCCAAAGATAGTATTATTCACCTCGGGGACATCAGAAGCAGAAGTTTCCATCTAGGTCGGAGTTAGGTGCTCTCAGCTTATTGGTGATAGAATTTACCCCTAGGAAAATGACACTACAGGTATTATCTTCCTGGTTTCCTTATGCCATGGGGATTGGAAGGGAGCAAAAAGAGGAAGGCAGCGAGCTGTCATCAAATCAGTGGTTCTCTCTAGGACACGAGCGAGGAGGTGATTCAGGAAAGTTGAGGCTGCATGGTGACGTCAGAGATTGACATCTCCCCTTTTTCATAGGGGAGGAGTGATAGAGAGCAGGGTATTTAACATAGCTCTGCAGGCTCTGCTTATGAGTCGCATGTGCGCAGCTACACATGCAACTGGGTTTTCTGAAAACCTACCCAGTCTGTTTGTTTTTCCAATTAGATACACATGGTATGCACATCCAGTTTTTACTAGGAACAAGCTGTTATCTATTAACATGGTATTTTTATTATTACCATTGTTTTGCCAAATGGTTAGGCTTTCTAGAATGGGAGTAAGTTGACTATGTGCAGGAATGGGAAAGAGTTAGGATACTGGGCAGAAATAATAGTACAGCTTGTGAAGTGCTGAGCGTGTTTTACTCAGAGCGTCATCCCTTTCTTGCAGCTCATTTGAGGAGTCTACTCAAGTGGCTATCTGATCATCCGTGTGATATCTGGGGACAGGCAGTTAGGTCGCCTCTGTTTTCATGAAAGCATGTATCTTAGCCAAATTTGGAATTATTTCCTCTATACTTAGGGAAAACCAGTATCTTGGCAGAAGAATCTTCTGCCTGGTTCTGTTGTGCAGGTCAGTGTTTTGTCTCCTAAGAGGAGGCATTCGTATATTTTTAATTCAATGCCAAAATTAAGCAAAATTCTCTTTAGTCACTTATGTGTTTGTGTGTTGAATTGAGGCAGCAGAGGGCGGAAATGGCAGCGTATTGGGGGATTCTGTGTTTTGTTTTCTAGAATGTTCCACTTTGCTCCCCTGCCCCTCCGCGGTGAATGATGGTGGGTCTGTGGGCAGGATGGCAGGCAGTGGGTGCACTCTTGGGTACCACTGCTAATGCTCTTCCCCAAGATAAGAGTGTTGGCAAAACCTGCTCCTAGCCGGCAGCGTGACTCCCCTCCTCTCCCTGGAGACCGACTGCCTCCCTTCACTGTTGGCTCGAGGCTTTAGATCAGAGATGCCTCCTAACGGGAAACTCTCCCCAGTTTTGGCAACGGGGATACACATTGCTGGTGATGCTTTGTCATTCCAGCAGCTGATTCGTTGCAGGCGTTCAGTATGCGGTGTCTGTGGATTGGAAGAACTCAGGGGTCAAGTCTATTTTATCGACTTCTAGGCAGGCATTCACTGCCAGTGACAGGATCAGTCCAGGGTTTTTGATTATTCTAAATTTCATGTCCCAGAAGCCTGGATAATCTAGCGGTGAGTAAAGGAGGCGAATGCCCAGATTCTGGAAATAGCTTTGAGAAACCTTCCCTTATATACATGGGAGGGAACTTACTCTGTTTGTTCTTTATGTAATCAACAAATAGTTACTGGAGTGGAATGGCTCCTGTCATTTAGATATAGAACATGGTTTTGGTGTAGCAGTTTTCCTGAATGACCATATGTGAAGTGGCAATACTCTCTTATAACTAGTTTGTTTAGAAAAGCCTCACAATTCCCTCATCTTAATAATACATTAAACACTTAAGAGCCTGGTTATGAGCATTTTACTGTAGTGATAGCATGGGAGAAAAAACTAGCTGGTGCCAGCCATTTTTTAGGTTATACACTAAGAGCTCATTTGCCTTTTCCTGTTAAGGCTTGTGGCATCGGTTTAAGAAAAGCAGCTCCTTGGCTGGGCACGTGAGCCATGGCCACTGAGCCTGCGCGTCCGGAGCCTGTGCTTCGCAACGGGAGAGGCCACAGCAGTGAGAGGCCCGCGTACCGCAAAAAAAAAAAAAAAAAAGCTGCTCCTGGCGGTTTGGACTGCATTAGGGGTGTAGCCTGAAGGATTCAATGACTCAATCTGTGACTTCACGTTGGTTTATTACTCCCTCTTGAGCAAAAGACAATATGTGAAGAATTCTGATTATAGCTCAGATCTTCAGCTTTAAGAAGGTGCCCTTTGAGCTTGCTCTGTAAATACTGATTAGTGCCAAACCTTCAATTTTGGTCCTTCACCACCCAGATTGGTGCCTGGGTACTGAAGAAAAGCGCTTTTCTCACTGCAGAAGCACTTAAAACAGTAGAGTCTTTTGCAGGGAAACGAAAATAGGTTTCCTGTTGTTCAAATGGGTGTTTTAAGTGCTTTGCAGGTGTATCTTAGAGAGTGGAGGTATTTATTTTTAATGAGAAGAGCTGAAGAATAAAAACAATCCAGGCTTGGAGAATTGCAGACCAAAGCTTTTTTTCATTATGAAACAAATGAAGGCCTCCAGCCTAGGAGTTAGTAAATTTATTAATTTTTAATAGAGGAATAGGCTATACATGGTAATTGAATTCTTTGGGAGAAGATCGTTTAAGTGGTGTTTAAAAATCTACATACTTAGGTGGTTTGAAGTGAGAACTTGCTGTGATATCTAAGGTAGTAAATGGGCAGGGTGGTTGAGAAACTTATTCAGAAACACCGTGAGTCCTTTACAAATGTTCTTCTTCTACCTGGTGTACAGTATAATATTTTGTACTGTAGCCATATTTAGCTCTGATTTTGGACCTAGGTTTCCCATCTTGCCATTTGAATCGGAAATGCCACTGTCAAGAAGTAGAATTTTGTGCAGAAATAATAAGCAAATCCCAAATCTTCCAAATTTCACATTTTTCCTCCTTGGTTAAGATCTCCCCTCACCATTCCAAATACCTGTGCTCCCCTCTAAGTGATCCCCTTCTTTTTTCCCCTTTTGTCTTCAAGTAGCAGCCATAATATTTCTTGAAGAAGCCAGCTGTGCTCTCTATGAGTTGCTTTGTGGAGTTGGATTTCTAAGCTGCCGATTTTTGTGATCACTGCCCCGAGCCCTCCCAGCCTCTTCAACATTGTGGTGCTGGCTTGGAAAGAGCCAGTCTGCTCCAGGATGCCCCCTTGTGCCAGGGGGCAGCTCTTCCAGAATGGGTCTGCTGTGAACTGAACACGTTGGAATGGCCACAGAACCGAGGGCATTTGTTAAAGTGACCTGAGTTTGAAGCCATTTGGCAGGCGCAGAAAAGTTGCTGAGCAAATGAGTTGTCTCTGATCTAGGTGTGTGTATGGAGGTGTGCATTTGTCAAAGGGAAGTCACTGCCGGGCTGAGAAATACCTTTTGGGAAATCGTGAGGTCTGAAAAGCATTGAGGTAGAGGAGGCCCTGCCATCTTCTGGTTCTATCCCCTGCTTTAGAGATGAGAAAACTGTGGCTCAGAGCTGTGAAAGGACAACTTTGGAGCCTTAGAGCCAAATACTACCTGAGTCTGCTTCTTGCCTCTCCTGTCCTTTAGCTCTGTAAGATGGCTATTTACGCATTTCCTTATATCAAATCTTTCCTGGAACAGGGCAGCACATCAATAACAATGAAGTTATGCCTTGTGTGTTTTAACATGTTCATTCTTATCATCTGTCTGTTTATCCATATTGTAAATCTGCAAGTGATTGTCTATCTTGCTTGCCTCCCCTCTTCCACCCCTCAAATTGGAGTCGCAGGAAGGTAAGGACCTTGTTGAAACAAAAACAAACCTATAGCATCTAAAATTCCATCATGTTCCTATGGGTATTCAAAACATGTTGCTAGGGAATGAGCCTCATGAATCAAATATTTGCAATTTTTAAAATCTTCCTGGTTTGCTGGGACCACACTTGGTTAGCTCTTTGGTGAAGAGTAGTTGTTAAACCTGATCTAGGAAAAGCAAGGTTTCCCATGTCACTGCTTCCCTTTCTCTTCCTTGTGAATGTGCTGACAACTCCACCTCAGAACTGCTGGAGCCTGAAAATGATCTGTTGTGAGCTCCAGGCCCTCCTTGCAGGGCTCAGGAGTCAGGGCTCTAGGTCAGGCATTGAGGCAGAGAGATGCAGGGCTGTAAAAACAATCATAGGTAACCCTTCTGGGGCCCATCTAAGAGCAGGTGTTCTCTAAGTGACCTCTTTGATGGTTTTAGTCACACACGTTGGCTGGCAGTTTGGAAACTTCCAGTGTTGGAAGGGTTAATTCCCCAGGTCCGACTCCAGTGCCTGTCGAGGTGGGGACAGTTTTCCTTGCTTCTTATCTGTGTTTTAGTTCCAGGCTCAGATTTCGGGACCCATTTCTGGGTCCCTTGATTCTAAATGGAAATTCCTACCGCGCTGTCTCTTTCTCCTGTGTCATCCTCTGCGTTCTGTTACTTTCTAATGGCGTGCATATATGTTGGGATTCCCTTCATCTTAAAAAAAAAATCCTTCATTTGATTTCACATCTCCCTCCAGACACTGCCCCATTTTCTGCTCCCCTTTCAGTAAAACTCCTTAAAGAGTTGCTTATTCTTGTTTCTTTCACTTCCTTTCCATTTCCTCCTCATCACTCCACTGAAACAATTCTTGTCAGTGTCATCCGTGGCCCGGTGGTCACTATATCCAGTGGTCAGTACTCAGCCCTCTTCTTAATTGACCCATCAGCAGCATTGGATACAATCCATCATTTCTTCCCTCTTCCTTGAGACTCATTCTTCATGGAAGGAAACACCGGCTTTCCTCCTACTATTCTGACCATTTCTTCTCAGTCTCCCTTGCTGATGTCTCCTGGTCTCCCTTGTCGCAAAATATTGGGGTGCCCTGGGATCAGTTCCCTTCTCTTCTGAAACAAGATTCATTCTTTAATGATCTCCAGTCTCGTGGCTTTTAATGCCATCTGTACATCCTAAATGTAGAGCTCTACCCTGACAGCCCCTCATACTCCAGACTCGTATATTCAGTGTTTCATTCAACACCCAAATGGGACCTTCAGAGGGCATGTGAAACTTCACATGGCCAATATGGATCTGTAAGTCTTTACCCCATATACTTGCTTCTTCTGCCATCTTCCTTAATAATGGCAGCTCCATCATCCTTCCAGCTTGGTGTCTCCCGTATATATATATATGTAAAATTAATAATAAACTATAACATAAACTTCTAAATTGTATTTATGAATCATGTATTTCTATATTAAATATATTTATTATATACTATAAAAATTAAATAGTTCCAGAATCTGACCACTTTTCACTGCTCCCACCTCAGTTCAAGTCACCATTATCTCTCTTTTGGATTATTGTAATAGCCTCTTAGCTGGTCTCCTTACTTCTACTCCTCTGTGCTGTGATTTTTTTCAACACCTCAGCTCAGTAATACTGCTAAACCTTCATCAGATTATCTCACTCCCCTGCTCACGACACTGTTGGCTTCCTATCTGACTCCGAGTCAACTTAGCAAAGACTTATGGAATTTGGACCCTGTTTGTCTCCGGCTTTATCTTTCCCATTCTCCACCTCATTGACTCTTGCCACAGTGCTCTCATTCCTGTTCCTCCAGCAGAGCAGGCCTCTTCCCACCTGAGGGCCTTTACCTGTACTGTATCTTCAGCCTGGCATCCTCTCCCCTACACACCTACATAGCTCACTCCCTTACCTCCTCCCCTCATTCAAGCCTCACTTTCTTGGTGACACCTTCCCTGAATGCCCTATTGAAAACTGTTACCTGCCTGCAGCGCTGCCTATCTCCTTTTCCTGCCGTCTTTCTCTCCACAGTCCCTATCATCATATGTTTTAGTTATTCTCTTCATTTCTTTTCCTTCTCCCTCTGCCAGAATGTAAACCTCTCTGGGGCAAAGATTATATCATCTGGTTTTTGTCTGCGCCTGTATCACTAGCTCCTTAATGGGGCCTGATTCATAATAAGCCATCAGTGCCTTGAATAAATGAATGCTTTCCAGCAAAATCTGCCTTTTCATGGCTCAAAGGTTCTGTTTTCTGTGGTGTTAACATTTAATAAGAGATATTCCAAGCTCACCAGCAGAAGCAATGGGTTTAATTTATATAATGCTTTCTTCAGCTGCACACCGGCCCCCTTAGAACACCATTGTGACTTGTCTAACTAATCAGGGAATTTTTGCATAATTATAATGGTGATATTATACATACTAACTTGAAAGGCTTGGACTTGCTAAGATATATGAGAATCCAGATGCCTCCCCAAGTGTGCTTTAAAGAGACCAACCATAACAAAAATAACTAATACTTGTTGAGCCTTTACTCTGGGTTACACTCTGCTAAATGCTTTTTGTTATCACTCACACACACACACACACACACACACACACATTCTGTGAGGTAGGTGGGCATTTTTTTCATTTTGCAAATGAGGACCCTAAGGTTTAAAGGGCTTAAGTAACTTGTCAAGTTCAAAGGTGAGGAAGTGGCCAAGTCAGGAGATGTCTTAACTCCTCTGCTCTGTTGGAAGGACTGACTCCTCAGAGGTTCACTGGGTGGGTCCTTCCTTTCTCACCAGGCAGGTGCTTCAGCCCTTGGTGGGAGGCTGACACCCAGTCATGAAATCAGGTCCAGTGGGAGAGGAGAGAGACGGCAGAGTGAGAACGGTGTGGATCCCTTGCTCAAGGGCTGGGCTGCTATCCAGCCCGTACCCTCAGCTTTGGGACCCAGCTCTGTGCTTCAGGCTGCGGAGGGAGGAGTGCTAGTTTGTCAGAAACTCAGTTGGGAAGAGAAGCCTAGTCTCTAACTTTGCTGGACATAGATTTAGTGCCTGCCTCCTACCTCTCTCTCGACAAAGCAGTTTGGTCTAAATGTGATGTCTTGCTCTGGGGGGCCAAAAGTTATTTCTGCTTTCCTAGGTCTGAGCCACAGAAAAAGCCCTATCTACTCTGATCACCCAAATAGGAGGATTTCAGAGCTGGAATGGATTTTAAAGATCCTGCAGTACTCCCTTATTTTGTGTGCTCCATCCTTCTGGAAGAATACGCAAGTGCTCCCACACACCCTTCTCTCCTCACCCTGGCCCTTGGCTTGCTCTGTCCCCTCTCCTGTGAAATGTTCTCTCCCTGTCTCTCTGGCAAATACTTTAGGACTTAGCATGGCATGGAGAACACAACTGAAGATTTGCAATTATTGTTTTTAATACAAATGAAGGACAGTTAGCAGCATCATGATTGCTTTCATGTTCGCAGTTTATTCTCTGAAAAAGATACTGATTTGCATATGCAGATGCTAACATCTGACAGCTTGGTCAATCTTTTAATCCCTCTTATCTATCACAAGGCAAAATTTAACCATGGATGTGAAACCCAAACAAGTGTATTAATTAGTGGATATCAATGACCTGTAAAATCAAGGCACAGCCTGTTGGTTAAACATATTCTCAGATTAATGATAAACAGAAGAATATTTTTTTAAAAATATGCTAAGTGCATAAGTTTGTGACTACATTAAGTGTGAGTTTATCATTATTCTCCTTAGGGAGAGAAGGGGCTAGGTTATTTTGTAATGAATCCAGATGTCCATAACTGTATTTCCCCTCAAATTTAAACATACTTCCAGCCAGAGTTTCAAAGCTGGAGCTGTTGAACATGACCATGGGGATGGGAAGTGAGGTAAGACAGCTGCTTTTGTCTGTGAGGAAACTTAATTTGTGTGACACTCGCCTTCTGTCTTCCAGAAAATTAGCATGTGTCATTTTAAACCACAGAATGGAGATGCTGCTGTGTTTATTAAGCAGATCCAGTTTATGCCCCTTCATAGCTCTGTGACTATGTACAAAAACTTTTAGACTGTACTGTGTATAGCACATTTCTGTGCACCTGAAATGTCACTTTTATCTGAAAGGGGGGTTTTGGTGTGGAGCCCAGTAGCAAGGAAGGGAACTGACATTTATCAAGAGCCTTCCTTGTGCCTGGCAGTGGGCTATATGCATGCTCTGGGCACAAGCTGGCATTTCCTACTGAACTCTGAAAGCGAGGGTGTTTTAAGAAGGGCAGGGTAGTGGGGTTGGACATCCTGAACACTTCTGAATAAAATCAGCTCTCAGTGACCCGAGCCGATGGAGAAGAGCAATTTGGCAACTGTGGTGGGTGCTCTCCCAGGACCTCTCTTATCTCCAGGGAGAGGATGACAATGGAGAGCAGAGAGGAGGGTGAGGCCCTGGAGGAGGTGTGAGGTCTTCTACCAGCTCCATGGCTCCTCTCTTCCCTGCAGAGGGAGGGGCAGTGGTGAGGTTGCTGGGAAGGAGGTCAGTCTTTTCCTTAGAGGAGTCCATAGCCTTCACCCCGTGTGGTTATTTTCTTTCTCTTCATTCAAAAGTAATTTAATTATTTGTTGAAGATTTAGAGAACGTACATGAATATAAAGAAGAAAATTATAATCATGCCCGTAGCCACCTGACCCTGATATAATCAGTTACCATTTTAAAGTGGAGCCTCAGATATTCTGTAAGTAATTTTTTCCTTAT
Organism: Monodon monoceros; assembly: GCF_005190385.1. Taxonomy (NCBI): domain Eukaryota; kingdom Metazoa; phylum Chordata; class Mammalia; order Artiodactyla; family Monodontidae; genus Monodon; species Monodon monoceros. The sequence goes on along the minus strand of NW_021703784.1, from coordinate 40,095,651 downwards.
CCAATTGGAATATACAGTACATACCCTTTTAGTTAATCTATTAGCCATTGGCTTTCTTAATTGAGCAATTAGAAAATAATTGTGGCGTGGGTAGAGAGAGGCCTCCAGGAGAGGATCCTGAGGGCGTGCATCCAGTGCTCACGGCCACTGGAGGCTCAGTCAGAGCACCCAGGAAAGGACCCCAGCTCTGTTTGTAGTAATAATGCTGCACAGCCATGCTCTCATGAAGCTCTTTATAATTTTTCAGAGGTTCTCTGATCCTTGTAGTGTCATCAAAATATATGTACATCTCCATGTGCTTCCACAAAATCCTGAGATGAAACCAGCTGTTCTGTTGACTGGAAAGAAGGGGCCTCAAACCCTTGACTTTTTTCTTTTAACACAATAATTCTCATTCTCAGATGCACAATCCAATCACCTTGGATGTTTTGAACACCCAGGTCCTGCTCCAGGCCAGTAGAGTGTGCAGCAAGGTGGAGAACCGCCATCTTACCAGGTTGAGTTCAACTTTCACCAGGTTTCGGTTAGTTGGGTGATTGATCACGTGCCGCTGCTCCTGGTAAGTAGGGGGATAGGACGTAAGGAGCAGATGAAGGAAGACACTTAGTGGTTTCTCCTGGTTCAGTGGTCAGGGCCAGACTCAGAGTGTCTAAATATAGTTGAGATCGATTTTCCAGGTCTAGACCCACATTCTTTTCAAAAAATCGAGGTATCGTTGATTTATAATATCACATGCACTTCAGAGGTACAACATAGTGATTCACAATTTAAAAGGTTATACTCCATTTATGGTTATTATAAAATATGGCTATATTCCTTGTGCTGTAAAATATATCCTTGTAGCTTATTTATTTTACACTAGTAGCTTGTATCTTTTAATCCCCAACCCCTATCTTGCCCCTTTGTTCTTCCCCTTCCCCACTGGTAACCACTAGTTGTTCTCTGTATCAGTTAGCCTGTTTCTTTTTTTTTTTTTTTTGCGGTAAGCGGGCCTCTCACTGTTGTGGCCTCTCCCGTTGCGGAGCACAGGCTCCGGACGCGCAGGCTCAGCGGCCATGGCTCACGGGCCCAGCCGCCCCTCGGCATGTGGGATCCTCCCGGACCGGGGCACGAACCCGTGTCCCCTGCATCGGCAGGCGGACTCTCAACCACTGCACCAGGGAAGCCCAGACCCACATTCTTGACAGCCTCCCTAGGTTAAAAACTCAGAAATCCACCTCTAATTTCCACAGTTTCTGGGAAGCATTACAGAGTCGTGGCTAAGAGCACATGGTCAAGGTCACAGGCTTTGAAGTTGGAAAGAAAGGAATGCAAATCCTGGATTTTGCACTTATCAGGTGTGTGTCTGAAGCAGCTACTTTATGTTTTCATGGCTTAGTTCCACCTCTGGAAAATGGTAGAATCATACATGCATTTCAGGATTTTTAATGGTTAAAACAGACTGTGCACAAAGAGTAAGCACTTCATTCTATCGGCTACAGAGGGAGGCTCACTAGACATTGACTCTCAGGGTAGCTGTGTATCTAGTACGAGGGTCAACCAGAGATCCTGGGCTCTGAGTGCCAATCCTAGCACTAGCAGTGCTGGTTATCGCCGTCTAACTGATGACCTAGGGATGGAAAGCAAGTTCAGGAAGCTACTAGTGGCCAACTGCATATCAGGTCCAACCTGTCATGGCCTGTCTGTTCGATGGGTTTTTGACAATCAGTGGAATAAACTGACGAAATATTTAATAGATGTTTTGAAACCCAGAATGAAATGGAGCTGAGCTAGCAGTTAGCCTGCCTTCTCCACCTCACCACTGACCTCCCTATTTTTCAGAATGGGACGTGAAGGATGACTCCATTGCACCTGATGGCCAGAATCATGGCAGTCCCGATGCCTTAGCACTCTCCAGGCTCGGAACCTAGAAAGAAGGGCTGACTTCTTTCCTGAATTTGAATGTGCCTCCTGTATTATTTAGACCACTCAGTGACCCAGAGCAGTGAGTATTAAGTGATCCCTAGATTTCATTTTAGTAATGTAAACCTCTGTAGGCATCAACATTACCCACACTTCAAATAAGCAGCAGCATTAGAGCTTGATTTCAGTTATCTTGCTTCTGTCCTGTCCTCTAAAAACAAGCAAAGCAAAGTATGACAGGAGGAGAGGAGAAGCCCAAAGACTAGATGGGCCACAGCACTGGAATAACTGTAGTTGACTGGACTTAGTTCATCGTTGGTAAAGTCCTTCTTCTTCATGAAGCTGTCCTCGAATTCTTGTCCTCCTTCAGCCAGATGCAATGTGTTGCCTCTTCTGAATTCTTGTAGTGTTTCAGTGCCTTTTTAATGGCAGGCTTTCTTTTATTAAAATTATTTATGCACATATTTCTACGAGCTTCTTGTGGGAAAGGACTTGTATTAGTTATTTTTGTATCTCCCTTAACATCTAAGCCTTTTTGCAAAGTAAGTACACAGTGACCGTCAACTGAATAGATGCATGTTTTGGGCACAATTACAAGAAATAAATCTGTACCATCAAGACTCACCACTGTCATCCTGACCATTGAAAGACAGCTGTCATTTACTTTTCAGGTGTTTAATTGCAACACTGATATCCAGGCCTTGTAGAGTCCTTTTAAGAATTTTTTTGATATCTTAATTTTGATGTCCATCCTCCAGACAAACCCCATGGCCAAAAGCAATGAAGAGCTTTCACCATTAATATTTCTTCCTCCAGATTCACAACTATTATGTAAGCACACATTTGCGAATGTACTGGTTTGTGTGTTCTGCTGGTGTCTTAAGTGAGCGTAGTTATCATTTAGAATTCTCCCACCTGGTTCCAGATGTCAAAGGTGGGGGAGGGATTGCTCTTGAGAGCTCATCGATTCTGCTTCAGTGGACACTGGGAAGGTGCACGATGTAAATTCTCTTTTGAAATCTTGAATTGTTCACAATCTGTGGCAACTCTGGCTTTATTTTATTTATGTTGGAATGATGGGGTGGCAGTAACTGGAGTCAGAAATTCTGTCCAGTGGAAGCTGGACATAAAAACCCAGCATTTTCCTGCCTGGTGGTAAGCTCTTTGGGGAAGAATAAGCTTGTTTCTGTGTGCACAACAAGGAAACGGGGGTGGTGAAGACATCCAGGATAAGACAAGTGGTGATTGACAGCCCAGCTGGTGGAAATGGGTAATTGGAAATTCATGGCACATAAATCTCTCAGTACTTATCTTGAAGCACAGGAAGAGAGGAGATCTGAGAGGGGAACATTTAACTCTTTCAAAGGGATCTAATAATGTAGCAAATCTTTAAGTTCTTCATTTTAACTTTAATTAAATTACGTTTTTCTGTCTTAGAGAGATAAATGCATTCAGCTAAAGGAAATGTTTCTGTGCATAGTAAATGGAAATGTGCAGAACTGTTGAAGAAAAGTTGTTCGTTTGTTAGTTTACTTTGAATAGTAGTCCTTTCCCATGGGTCTCATTCCTTTAGAGAACAATTGTTTCCCTCTCTCTTGATGGGTTTCTGGCTTCTCTGTATATAGTGATGTCTCCTTTATGTGCCTTACCTTTCTAATTTCCAAATTGGTGTTTTGTAAAATGAGGTGGTATTAGAGCATTAGCAAGTAACTTGAATTACAAATAGTAGCATAGCGAAAGGGACATTCATCATACTTGTTGAAGTCTCATGCTTTCTCTGATGATCTGATTTTTGGTTCAACATTTTTGACCTGGACAACTAACTGCCATTATCTTTCTCATGATAAGCCATCATACTATTAAAGATAATCATTAAGTTACTTCTAGTTTTTATCTCTAAGCCAGACAACCCCATGCAGACTAAATAACTAAAAATTTTCATCCCAACACAGTTTCGGACTTGTCAGGGTATGAGTGAGATTGGGAAACTCGGGGTGTCCAGTTTGCGTCTGAACCTGATCAGTGGAGCTCCCTGGTACCTTTCCATAATTGGGATGGGTCCCTTGAAGGATTGGATCTATTTTATCAACTGGGCTTCCTCCATCTCTGCTTCATTTTCGTTGAAATTCAGACACTTACCTAATCTTAGCGCCTCATATGCCTGAAGATGTGTGGCCACATCTGTGTTATTTCTGGCTGGCCAAATGTTGCATCTGTTGCCATGCCAGAGTTCCTGCTGGTGAACAGTGTTATACCATAGGGGGCCAGCTCCCTATGGCTTCAAGGTTTCCATGAGCCTAATGCCCTGACATCTGGCTGAGGTCTGAAAAGGGAATAGAGATTGGAGAGGTACGCTGGGGTACAGAGATAGACATGACAATAGTTATAATGGTGGGGCACAGGGTGGATGAATTAATCTGAGGGAATGTATTGAGCTTTGGAAGTGCTGAACCATTGTGTTAGGCATCCTTCAAAGTACTCAAGAAGGACTAGGTGTGGTCCCTTGGTGACCTGAAGCCAGGAAACCCAGGTTATCATCTGAGCTCTTTCAGGAGCCAAACAGGTTACCTGATTTGGACTAGATCTTTAAGATGAAATGAAAGGGTTGGACTCATAATCATGTACAGTAGGAACAAAAATGCTATAAACTTTCTTCCTCTATTCAAAGGCCATTAAGGCTATTGTATGATTCTGATGTGTGAAGCATACGTTATCTCACACGATGATCCTTGCTGTGCACAGAAGAAGACAATGATACGTACACATGGGTTAACTGATTCAGTGTGGAGCCAGGTAATGGCAGAGTGGTGGATCACAGGGAAGGGGTGAAGACTTACATATTTGACAATCACAGCAGGAAACCTGTAGTAGATGAGGTTATCAAGCTTTAAAAACCATGTTTCATGTCTGAAAAAGCACTGTAATGAATATATGTCTCTTCAGTGAAGGACACAAAAAGCCAAATCTTCATTTAAACCACATCAGCAGTAGCTGTTAGCACTACCAGTACAGACTTTCTAAGGGCAGGCTTCCGGGTTCATTGGTAGGTTAAGCTCACTGTTGTCATCCTTGAGGTTTTCTTGTGAATTGCAAAACCTTTAATGGCCCCCGTACCTACAGAAAGAAGTCCAGCTCTCTCCAACTTTCACCTTTCAACCTTCACTAACTGCTGTGAACCTGTCTTTTTACTCTTCACCCAACTCATTGTGCTAGATTATTACAATTCAAAGTGAGTAAGTTTGCTATTGTTAAAGAACGTACATTCTAACAAGGGGGAAAGACATGGAACAAATCCATAGAATTCAGTGCTTAAATGCCATAAGAGTAACTTCTACAGGGTACAGATGTCATTCACAGACATGTCATACACTCTCATGCCACTGTTCCTTCCCTCATTACATTTCCTGGGCCCAGAATGTTTTTAACAAGTCTGGTGGCAAAATCCAACTCTTCAGTCGAGGTCATGGTCAAAGGTCACAGTTTAGAAATGTTCATGGACTCTTCCCATTGGGGTTTGGGTGGGAGTTTGGGGTACACTTATTATGTCACTGGGTCTGTGTTCCCCACTATACCATGGGGCCTTCAAAGGCAAGGGATTTGTCTAGTTCACCTTTGTGAAGAATAGGAGCTTAACGAAAGTTTACAGATGTGCAGGCTGGCTGTTATGGCAGGACCTTTGCCATTGCTGTTCCCTCTGTCCAGAATATGTTTGTCCCAGATCTCTGAATTGATGACTCAGTCTCAGAGAGGCCTTCCCTGATCACCTTCTCTAAAACAGACCCTTCCTTTCATCCAGGTTTCTCTTCATCACTTTGTCAAGGTGTTTTGTCTTCATAGCACACATCACTGTGTGAAATTACTTCTTAATTGCTTTTATTTAATTGAAGAATAGTTGATTTACCATATTGTGCCAGTTTCAGGTGTACAGCAAAGTGATTCCATTCTATATATATATAATTTTTCAGATTCTTTTCCATCATAAGTTATTATAAGATATTGAACACCCTGTGCTATACAGTAGCTCCTTTTTCGTAATTGCTTTTGTCTGTTAAGACAGCTCAGACAGCTCTCTAAGAGTGGGGATCTTGTGTGTCTTGTTCACTGATGGATTACTTGCACCTAGAACAGTGCCTGACCAGTAGAAAGCCTTCAGTATGTATTTGTCTAATCCATGAAAGGTGTTTGGTTCCCTTTTAACCCGATTTGTATTTCTCATCTAACATACATTTTTATTATTTAAAACTGAGCTCTTCGCACATTTCCAGTGTTTTCTTCTCTCTCTCTGGGCTGGTTTGAGTTTTCCTGGCACCTGGAAGGTAAGGGCGGCAGGATGGCATGTTTTCTTTTGCCACATTTGGCTCCGGGCTGCTGGCCTTTCATGAGTGGTCTTCAGCAGGTGTTTCACAGAGCTTTTTCTGAATCATGGAGGCCTGGACCCTCCACTCTTGTGCTTTTGGGAACTGGCATCCCAGGGTCAGAGTTTGGCTTCAGATCTCCTTTGTCTTTTTCAGCTGTTTGTCTCCATCAAGTCAGCTGGCCCACCCTGATATATGAGTTACGTTTGAGAGGGACAGCACGGAGGTTTCTGTCTTCTTTCCTTAATGACTGCTGGCTGTTCCAAAGGGAATAAGGGCATGGAGTTGAAGGAAGAGGATAGGATGACAAAGGAGAGAGAGATACAATGGATAAGCCCATGACTGGGAAGTCCTGGGGTTCCAATCACTTGAGAGTCCTGAGTGCATGCGGCCCTGCCCACTTGGGTGGAAGTGGCTGCGTGAGCACCCCTCTCCCTCCCCCTGTAGAATCTGCTTCTCCTTCCATAGGCATAAAATGCCCCAATTCTGGGCCTGCAGCTCTCTGCCAACCAGTCACCCTTACTTTTTTTTTTTTTTTTTTGGTACGCGGGCCTCTCACTGTTGTGGCCTCTCCCGTTGCTGAGCACAGGCTCCGGACGCGCAGGCTCAGCGGCCATGGCTCACGGGCCCAGCCTCTCCGCGGCATGGGGGATTATCCCGGACAGGGGCATGAACCCGTGTCCCCTGCATCGGCAGGTGGACTCTCAACCACTGCGCCAGCAGGGAAGCCCAAGTCACCCTTACTTTAACCACCCTCTTCTACATAGCCTGGAGGTGGGCAGTGGGATAAGGGGTGTGGAACTAGCTTTGCTGGATGGCAAGTCCATCACCCCTCTCCATTGGGGACAGTTGTACCTACTGTTGTCAGCCTTGGGACTCAGAACAGCCAGTTAAGCTGTTATTATTGTTCCTCTGTTCTAAGGGAGCTTATAATTTGCTGCAGTTATTACCGGGGGGCATGGGGATCAGAATGCTTGAAGTGTCAGATGTCATAACTGGATCATCTTTGTATGCCTTATACTAGGTCTACAGTGTGTGTGTGTGTGTGTGTGTGTATGTGTGTGTGTGTGTGCGCACGCGTGTATGTTTTAGGTTAAGCTGTAAGCACAAGTATCCACAAAATCCCCCACCTCTTTCTAAAGGGCCCATAGAAGCCCTGAACCATTCAGGGTACAGGCTAACTCTGCAGAACCTCCTAGAATCCCACTGACACATCCTAATGAAACGTCAGGGTGTTAACTTCTGTAGCCTCTGCTTTAGGGATGGAGATGCAGACACACACACACACACACACACACACACACATATACATACAGTTGACCCTTGAACAAGGTGGGGATTAGGGGCACTGGCCTTCCTGAAAATAATTCGTGTATAAGTGGCCCCACGTTGTTCAAACCTGTGGTCAATTGTACATATAACCGTTTCCACTGTGAGGGTATTGTTACCTTGTTTCTCTTTGGTGATCATTAGCAAAAGATGGAAGTATTTCTCTATGCAGTTTTAAAATACTATTGGATGATATTCAATCCTCCTGGTGGTTTCATGTCGCCGAAACTGAAATTCTAAGGGAAAAAAACGGCTTTTGTCTGTAGCATGGCTACATAATGAACTAGAGTACATTTACTAGCTGAAAAACTCCGGTAGTTCATTGTGTGATGTAAATTGTAATTATCTACCTAACCTTTTCTCATGTTAAGCTTGTTGTTGAAATGTTGTTTTATCTCCTAAGTTTTTTTTTTTCTTTCAGGCTCAGCACTATTTATATATATATTGAATTTGATTAAGGGAAAAGAAGAAAAAAATTGCTAATACCAATTGGTAGAAATCAGCCCTTTGTGGAATATTATCTAACTTCCATAGTAGCATAGAAGGCACTGCATTTACAAACAGTCTCTACATTTATGAACAATTTTTTCTCAATCCAAACAGAACTCATAGATCTATTTTGAATGAGAACTCATCTCAAGTTGGAATTTATTATTATAATCACTCTTTTTATTGATCATTTAACAATTGTGTGGTGTTGATTAATTTTCTGGCAGTGTTACGTTAACAAGATTTTGAGGAAAGGGAGGAAGTAATTTCATGTATGTGGGTTTAGTTTAATTTTATTCACCAAAATGGTATTTAATTATTAACAATGATGGAAGTAAGCACAGATTCAGAATTTGTCACCTTCTATTTTAGTGCATAGCTAATGAATGGAGCAGGTGCTTGTGGAAAAATAGGTTGTGAGTCACAGGGGTGCCTGACCTCATTGAAGTGTTTGCAGTTTGGATCAGAGATGGTTAGCTTCTACCAGACTGAGGTGTCTGTGGATGCTTGGTCAATGCCAATTAATGAGGAGGGTTGAGACCCCCTGTATAATTTTAAGTTTGTGCTAATTCTTAATGCACAGATTTACCATTAAGTGGAAATCAGTTTTGCGAGGAATTTATTTACAAATTTGTAGGTAAAATTTATTTTAAAATTAAGATTGGTGCTAGTTTTAAAATTCTGTTGTGTTGTTTTCTCTTCCATTTTCCCTCTCTTAATTGCATGGTGATGGGGTTATTAATCCGTTTGTCAGAATAGAGATCCCTGGTCTCTTACACCAGCCCACGTGGTTGTATCTTGTGAGTATCTTCCAAAGGTTCACCTCTCAGAGTATTTAGTTTTCCAGCTCTTAAAACACGTTAGTGTTTTACTAACGTAGTTGGTTAAAGGGGCTAACACAGTTTTGATCACCTTAGGATTTGAAGAATTGAGTCTTGCACTTTGAACCAAGTGGTAGGCATTTCTTCAGTATATTGCTCTTATAGAGTCTAGATGGTCTTTGAAATTCTGGCCCTAAAGATGAATTTAAGAACAATAAATGTATCGTTTAGCTCAGAGTTTCAGTAGCAGAGCTTAGGTGCTGAACTAGCTTTTTAATTTTTTTCCCTTAGAAAACATTTGTAACTTGGGATGGATAGTCAGTGAAACCATGGTATCAAAGCAGGGAGTGGGCTGGCTTCACCTCATCACATAAGCATTTCATTTTGGATGAAAATGTAGCACCTGGTGTTGAAAACCTAGAGAAAGTTTTGACAGCCTATTAAAATGTAATTTAGAGAGTTTTCGATTCTAGTAATATAATAAATATAGAAGCCTGTTTTAACAGTTGTATGGCTATGTAAAGATTTTGACGCAGAGCTCATGGGGTTTGACAACATATTCTGTTTGGTGGTCTAGTGATTTTAAAGGGCGTTTGCAGAGTATGTACCTGGAAAGTCAGGGAGCAAAGTGATGTGGTCTTCAAGCCACTCTCTAACCTTTTCCTCAATAAGACTTTTCCTTCCTTAATCCTCTCCTGGTGGTTTTCTGGTTCTCCAAGGCATGCCAGCTTGAGGAGTGAGCCTCAGGGTGGCTTTCCATGGGTGCTCAGAAGGGGGCTTGGTAGCTTTTTTGCTGACCTCTACCTCTATTCCTGCTGCCTAATGAATCTGGGTTCCTCCTGGGTCTAGATTCTACAGTGGAGACACCTAGCAACCACTACCTTAACCAAATGATCAAAGTTATTTTTACACGACATAGCACTATCATGTAACCCTTGTTCTGATGCAGGAGAAAGGAGAACATCACTTCTAGGGTATTCTTTCCAAAAATACACACCCTGAGTTAATCATGAGTAGACATGAGGTAAACTCAAATTGAGAGACATTCTACAAAATAACTAGCTAGTACTTTTCAAATGTAAAAGTGATGGCTGTTGTGGAAATGTCACAGGTTTAAGGAGAGTAAGGACTCAGGACAACTAAATGCAGTGAGAATTCCTGAATTGGATTCTGGACCAGCAAAGGGACATGCCTGTGACAATCAGCAAAAATTGTGTAGTCTGTTGATTAGTTAAGAGTGTAGCATCAGTGTTAATTTCCTATAATTGTTATATGGTTGTATAAGATATGAGCATTTGGGAAAGCTGAGTGACAGATATATGGGAGCTCTTTGTGCTAATTTTTCAACTGTTTTGTAAATTTGAAATAAAAAAAGAAGTAAAACTCTCTTTTCTTTAGGAGATATTAAGCTTCATTGAACTAATGGTTTCACTAACTCGCACATATCCTCTCTCTGCATATACCTAGTCACTCTTCTAAGAAAATTAAAGTGCATGGACACTCCCCTTTGATGTTATCATTTTACTTGAATATCAGACTAAATTTTTTAGCTTCTCAAGGTTGCACTCTCCTTTCATCATCACCAATAAGAGAAGATACTCAAAGTTCTACCGAAGGAGGCAGGGACGGTCCAGCTTTTCCCACCCAGTTACCTGAGTCTTCCTACCCTTAAGTTGCTCTGAAGGGAGACCCCATTGATAATAGGGCATATTTATCGTGAAGTTATTGAAGCTTTGGCTTCAGAACGCTTCTCGCTTAGGGGCCTCTTCCAAAGCCTTCTGACTTAATTTTGAATTGATAATTTTATACTTGTTTCTTAAAGAGGGTCCTCCACATGGTATAAGCTTCAGGCCCCACAATACCTGAAATGCTCCTGCTTCCTGGGAATATTTTGACTGAGGCGGCCCCATACAAGGTCATGCAGTCTCTTTCCATTCTGGCTCACCAGTTCAAAACAGCAGAGAAGAAAACTATATCAAGCGGATGCCACAATCTATTTCAAAAGTTTTCCTTTGGGACTTCCCTGGTGGCGCAGTGGTTAAGAATCTGCCTTTCAATGCAGGGGACACGGGTTCAAGCCCTGGTCTGGGAAGATCCCACATGCTGCAGAGCAACTAAGCCCGTGCGCCACAACTACTGAGCTTGTACTCTAGAGCCTACGGCCACAACTACTGAGCCAGCGTGCTGCAACTACTGAAGCCCATGTGCCTAGAGCCCGTGCTTGGCAACAAGAGAAGCCACCGCAATGAGAAGCCTGTGCACTGCAACGAAGAGTAGCCCCCTCTTGCCATGACTAGAGAAAGCCCGTGTGCAGCAACAAAGATCCAATGCATCCAAAAAATAAATTAAAAAAAAAAAAAGTTTTCCTTTGCTGGATTTTGTTCACTACTTGGCTAGGCAAAATTAAAATCAAATAAAGGCGAATGCAAATGAAAAGCATCCATGTCAGCAGTCCGAACCTGAGCACAATTGGTCAGAAGATCAGCTTTGCTGCATCCAAAAGGTCACTGCCCAGAGGAGCACACTTTGGACACTTAGAAGCAACATGGCTTGGACTGACTTGGAGTTGCAGCTGGTACTTGAAAATTCGACCCCCAGCCCAGCCACAAGCTCATCCCACTTCATCTATCTGTCAGATAAGCTCACAGCCCAGATTTTCAAGTACCAGACCTCACAAGAAGAGGCCAATTATCCATATGTAGAAATCTGTGTTAAATAAAATATAGGATCAAGCCAAGGAGCATGAAATTTGGAGCTGGTGTTGACAGCCCCTCATTCCTGTCACTTATTAATTTTATTTCCCTCCTAAGCTTGTGTCATTGCCTAAAAATTATTTAAACATAGGTTTTCATATTCTGTGATTTAACTCTTGAAGACCTTTTGTAACACATGGGAACTAACGACCTCTTTCTCTATGAACATTTTAGATCGAGTTTATTCTTAGGGAAATCTGATCTTTAATAATTTTATCAGAGTGATTTTTTTTTTTAAAGCCTAGCTATTCTAACCCTGAATTTACCAAAGACATTTTCTTTTCCTGGCCACACACTTTTGAAATCGAAGATTAGAATTACAAGACACAAGGCATTCATTCTGAAGTTGCCTTCTCTCTCTTGACTTTTACAGTCTGTGTGTGTTGCGTGTGTGCGTGTTCAGAAGTTTTTACTTCCATATCTGTGTTTCCAGAGTAAGCAGAGGACAGAGTATAGAAGTGATTTGAAATCACAAATTAAGCTAGTTACGCTAGAAACATCAATAAAGTATTGTTAAATGAAGAGGCTGGTGGTTTGGAACCCTCACTTGACAATGGTTCCTGTTTTTAATGAACTACATCTAGCAATATTTTAATTGAAGTATAGTTGATTTACAGTGTTGTATTAATTTCTGGTGTACAGCAAAGTGATTCAGTTTTATATATAACTCTTTTTTTTTTTTTTTTTTTTTTTTTTTTGCGGTACGCGGGCCTCTCACTGTTGTGGCCTCTCCCGTTGCGGAGCACAGGCTCCGGACGCGCAGGCTCAGCGGCCATGGGTCACGGGCCCAGCTGCTCCGCGGCATGTGGGATCCTCCCCGGACTGGGGCACGAACCCGTGTCCCCTGCATCGGCAGGCGGACTCTCAACCCCTGCGCCACCAGGGAAGCCCCTGTTTCTGTTTCTTAAATAAGGTTATTTGTGTCCTATTTTAGATTCTCATATACGTGATATCATGTGGTATTTGTCTTTCTCTTTCTGACTTACTTCACTTAGTATGATAACCTCTAGGTCCAGCCGTGTTGCTGCAAATGGCATTATTTTTTATGGCTGAGTAATATTCCATTGTATATATGTACCACATCTTCTTTATCCATTCATCGGCCGATGGACATTTAGGTTGCTTCCATGTCTTGGCTATTGTAAATAGTGCTGCAATGTATCTATTCAGGGTGCATGTATCTTTTCGAATTACGGTTTTCTCTGGATATACTCCCAGGATTGGGATTGCTGGGCGTATATCCAGAGAAATCTGGATCATCTGGTAACTCTATTTTTAGTTTTTGAAGGAATCTCCTTACTGTTTTCCATAGTGGCTACACCAGTGTACATGGCCACCAGCAGTGTAGGAGGGTTCCCCCTAGCAATGTTGTTTTTATCTTTGGTCTTTGAAAAAAATCAATTGCTTGATAATCAAATGAATCAGAGACAGAAAGAATACCATTTTTAGGGAAGACTTGCTATGAAGTGTATTGAGGGAACCAAGTCAGGTTCTCTAAAATGTATATGAGTGAATCATTTGCCAAAACACCAGAATTCGGCTATGAAGAACCCAGCAATCACCGGAGTCCCTTATGAGTTAAAGCTCAGGAAACCTCACATGTGAAACAGCCTGCGGGCCATCAGAGACCTGAGGATAGAGCAGAGATGATTTCATTGGCTTCAAAACTCTATTAGGGGGAATTCCCTCGTGGCACAGAGGTTGAGAATCCGCCTGCCAATGCAGGGGACACGGGTTCGAGCCCTGGTCCGGGAAGATCCCACATGCCTTGGAGCAACTAAGCCCACGCGCCACAACTACTGAGTCTGTGCTCTAGAGCCCGCGAGCCACAGCTACTGAGCCTGCGTGCCACAACTACTGAAGCCCGCGCACCTAGAGCCCATGCTCCACAACAAGAGAAGCCACCGCAATGAGAAGCCCTCCTCACTGCAACGAAGAGTAGCCCCCACTCGCCGCAACTAGAGAAAGCCTGCGTGCAGCAACGAAGACCCAACGCGGCCAAAAATAAATAAATAAAACAAAAACAAAAATCTCTATTGGAGTTAAGCTTCTTAAAGATGTTCAACCAAGTCATCATGCTCTTCTATCCTTACATAATGTCTGGTATGTGTGTGGCTTACCCCCACCCCCTGCCACCCCCAGTTTGGCTGTCACTCTACAGAGGAAATAAAAAAGCAGTAGACCCAGTTTCTGGGCTGTGTTATTTTATGGAGATGCTAAAAGCCAGTTTATTTCATATTGATCATACCAGGGAGCTAGCCAAGTATGGTGTTAATTGGATCCTCTGGAATTCTAAACCCTCGGGACTGAAAGCTTTCTAGTGAGGAGGGGAAATAACCCACAGGCTGCATAAAAATGAAATCCAGGAGCCCACAGTGTCCCAGTTGCTGGTGATTTGGCCAGCTCATTTTGTATCCAGTTGCTTATTTCAATTAGCTTGTTTTGTGTTATGTTTCCCCACACCCCCCTTTCCTGCAAAGCTGTGAAGACTTGTTTTGAAAACTGCTGCCCCAGAGTACACTGGTTTGGCTGTCCTGTCCTCATTGTTCTAAGGCTCATTCCATATGTGGGTCACATCCTAGCTCTCTCCTCCACCCCTCCCCCCAATCCCTTCAGTAGTCTCCCCTTCCCTGTCCAGGCATCCAGGCATTGGCATGCACTTGCTAGTTTCTCTCTCTCTCACTCACACACACACACACACACACACACATACTTTTTTCCCCTTATGAGGCAGAGGTAAAGAGCAGATACTTTTAGGAGCTTGCAGGCAGAGCCATTCAAACTTAACAAGCTGGTAGCTGTGCATTTAGTTTATGGCAAACACCACTTCACCTTCATGAAAGTCATTATTCTGTTCCTCTCCCTTTTTCCCTCTTCCTACCCCTTGCTCTTTTCCCTTCTGTTTTTCCAGGACAAAGGTCTTTAAGAAACTAAGATTGCTGCTTAGTTTGGCCCTTTCTTGTTACCGTGGTAGCGGGTGGGTATCTCAGACAGTGACGGATGGAGCAGGCAGGCTGGAGTTTTTATGCGCAGTTCTTTGGGGGCTGCAGAAGGAGTCCGCTGAGAAATGTGTGTTGCAGGCATGCCTGCTGAGTTTAGTCTGCTGGGTATCTGTCACTTATTCTGACTAAAAGGTAAGGGCTTCTGTAATTTGCTGCTGCAAAGAATTGGTGCATTGTTCTATTTCTAAGGCCTTCAGCTAATTGGCTCTTAAGGGAAGATTGGAATGAGAGTTTTTGCTTGACTTCTGTGGCCTATCCTGTTAGATCTCTCTGATTTTTTAAAAAATATCTGAAGAAAATATAATCTTGGCTAATCTTATGGCCATTAATGGAAGGTCTATTTACATGTCTTCCAGGGGAATAAAAAAAGCAAAAAACTTTTGATTCCATGATGTTTCTTTCTTTTCATCTAAAACTTTTTATTTACCAGTGAAGAGGGACGGGGTACACGTAGTCACTCTTTTCAGTGATTTCTGTAAACTTTGGGAATAGGACTTCTAGGTTTATCCCAAGCTAATAATATTTTCATCCAGCGGATTGCATTTTTACCAATTAAGAACTATAGTGCATTTGAGTAGTCAGAATGAGGAAAGTTAGAGACTATTTACAAGAAGTAGCATTTACAAGTAGCATTTAAACAAGAAGTAGCATAACTGATCGGTCAGTTACTTTAGCATGTGTAAATATATGTTGATAAATAGAAATCACCAATTATACCTCTTGTTTTATGTGTGTTTAGAGGAAATTTTCCATTTCTGATTAGAATTCAGATATGAACTGAAATATAGGCAAAAAAATCTTAACAATAGAACTATTATAAAATTATAGAGACCTTAAACTTATGGTTCTCAAACTTACCTACTTAAAGTAATTGAAACTAGAATATCAGATGCCTGTTATCCCTGGGGAAAAAAGCTTACCTTTGGTTAAAGAAACATAATTTCAAAAACAGATTGCCCATCGCTATGGAATTTGTACAGTTGGAAACCAACTGAGTTTTATTGAAAAAAATGATTACACCTTATTTTCGTAAGCACTGGTGATTTATGGAGACTCTTTGGTAGGAGTGTAGGCTGTATTTTATTGGAGATGGAGGTCGCTTTAATGATATTTTCTTTTATGGTTGCTACTTGGGGCGTGTGATGTGTGTTGCAATCTGGCTCTATTTATCAATCTGTCTCATGAGCCATAAATGAAGGAAAGGTGTATGTTTGGACACCCAATTTAAGTCAACTTATTTTATTTATTACTTTATAAAATTTGGGCCAAAGAGCCTCTGGGAAATGTTTCCTCCAATATTGATGCATATTCCTCCAACATATTGATGCATCTACTTAAAAAACCTAGTGATATTAGCAAAACGAACTGGATTTCTTTAGTGATTAGACTTTGAGAAGAAACAAGAAGTAACGTGGATACTGAAGGGAGGATGCTGTCTGTAAAGGGGGAAAGTTTTAATTCCTTAACCCTGACTCACGTGTTCCTAGTGGGACTACTAGAGATTGAGTCGACAGAGTAGGGCCCAGATTTTATAGGCTGTTTCTCTCCCACAGCTACCCCTCACCCTAACCCTCACTGTCCAGTGTCTTGTCATTAAGTCCCTCTGGTTTCTTTAATGTGTCAGCAGGATGGCTTACCTTCCATTTATTTATTTATTTATTTATTTATTTATTTATTTATTTATTTATT
>NW_021703784.1:40051795-40079301 GCF_005190385.1 Monodon monoceros | reverse complement strand
ATTTATTTATTTATTTATTTATTTATTTATTTATTTATTTATTTATTTATTTATTTTGGCCGCACATGGCATGCGGGGTCTTAGTTCCCCAACCAGGGATCAAACCTGCGCCCCCTGCATTGGAAGCGCAGAGTCTTAACCACTGGACCACCAGGGAAGTCCAAAACTAAGATTGACCTTCCATTTAAGATCAACAGGAGATGGCTCAGATCAGCACATACTCCTGGAGACCTTAAAAATCTTTCCTCGGGCTTCCCTGGTGGCGCAGTGGTTGGGAGTCCGCCTGCCGATGCAGGGGACATGGGCTCGTGCCCCGGTCCGGGGGGATCCCACATGCTGCGGAGCGGCTGGGCCCGTGAGCCATGGCTGCTGAGCCTGCGCGTCCGGAGCCTGTGCTCCGCGACGGGAGAGGCCACAGCAGTGAGAGGCCCACGTACCGCAAAAAAAAAAAAAAAAAGTCTTTCTTCCCATGTTTTATTCCAAACATCTCCTTCTTAATACAAAGAAAAAATAAACAAGGAGAAAAAAAAAGAAACCAGATACTTCTTCATATGAAATTTTTTTTTCTCTTTCAAGTGTTTCATACTTTATTTTCTAAAGTTTAAACTAGATTTGTCCCTTATATAAAATTGGACACTTTTTTTATGTACTAAATCAGTGACTGTCAGCCTGGGCATGTCCATAGGACTCACCTGTAAAGTGATTGAGTGATGCCACCGTCAGGGAGTTTGTTCTGAAACTCTACATCCATGCCTGGTACATGGTAGGTGTTCAGTAATATCCAATGAATGTTAAATACTGAAATGTTTTCAGAGTGGATTCTAACAGGCCACACTGGATAAAACTCATTGCAAAATCTGTTCCTCTTCCTCTTTAGTTGAATTTAGAGAAGGGCATGTCCCAGCTTCTATGCTTCCTACATGTAAGTTGAGAAATAATAGGGCTTCTTTTGAAAGGCTGGACTTCTTTTGCAGACTTTTTCAAACCTCTGAAAATAGATGAATAAGGGCCCTTTAATCATTTTCTAGCACACAAAACAAAGTGACTTCTATAGCAATGATACTAACATACCTCTTAGAAATTACTGTGTACTGCAGTCCCAGGACTCTCTCATGAACCTCAAAATGATACAATGGAGAGAACCCAGCCAACTGAAAACATTCTCTTTCCACATGTGTATTTTTGGGTTATGTGTGTATCTTCTCACTTGAACCAGTAGAAGTGTGCCTCTTGAATAATATTGGGTTGGCCAAAATTTTGTTGGGCTTTTACGGAAAAACCTGAATGACTTTTGTGCCAACCCAATAATTATTATGTATTTCCCAAACAATTCTGAAGGCACCTAGGTAGACATTACATATCAGATGAGGCTCTGTCTCCATAGACCTGGAATTCATATGTGACCTAAGCATTTGTTTTTCCTATCAAAGTTTCTCTCCTCCAGTGTCGTTTCTACTTTAGACTGAATCTTGAAAAATTATGAGAGTATCTAGACAATAGGGGCAAGACCCTTAAAAAAAGTTCAGAGATACTAATGTGTTAATATTATCTGTGATTTGAAGACTTGAATTAGAAGAGATGAGTCTTAAGTCATTCCCAGGTTTCTAATCTCTGAATTTTAGTCTTTCTTTTATAAGTTTAATCAATTCTCAGTAGTCATTTCTGCTATAACACTTGTTTTGAAAATGCAGATTTGTTGCAAAGCAATTGATGTATTAGAGAACAGACATAAAAGAAATGTATTTGCTTATGTGCAGTTTCCTCCTAGAGAGACACTAGGTGAAGGCAGAAAACTGCAGCCAAGCTTAATGCCACATAGGATTACCCCAAAGTGTGTACAACACCCAGTTATCTACATACTCATTTTACTTATGAATTATGAGCCCCATCCATCCACATTTGGTGTGAAACAACTTTCTGTCCCATTTCAGATCGCTTTTCTACCACACTTCACAATAAACGCACCCTTTCCTGCACCCAAGTCCAAAGCAAACTGTAGCTTTTTTTTTTTAATGAGGTAAAGTGCCATATTTATTGTAGCTCTTATGTGTTTCTTAACCGTTTAACACAAATAAAACTTTGATATTAAAGTCCTGCATTTTAGTAATGTTACTGATATCCTTTTGGAGTGCTTACCCCTAACCCCATGCTCCCCCTAAGTCCTATGGTTTTTATTGCATGATTTGCATTGTATCACGATTTTCGGGAACACTTATGTTTTGTTGTAGCAGAACTGACTGTAATGGATCTTGGTGTGATAAAATTCTTAGAGGCTAGTGATGAGGACATTTAGCATGTCCTAGCATTGTTTTCTATGAGTGTGGACAACTTGGCATGCTTTTTCCTACCTGCATTTATTTTTTCCAGTGCCTTTATAGGTTTGCTTCAGAATAATCATTTTCCAAAACTGCAAACTTCAGAGAAAGTTGTATGACATTCCCAAAAGTGAAGACCATTGAAAGATGATTATATACTTGGTCCAATCTTAGGAATAAGGAGAGTTTTCTGGTCTTGGCTAATTAATATTTAAGGTCATTGGACGATATAATTTTAACTGATTCTAAAGTTCAGATTTTAAAACATGTAGATGTTGTGTTTTGCAGTATAAAACTTTATCAAATGAATGCAAATTGGATCATTTTTACATTTACCAAAAAAATAAATAAATAAATGCTGGACTCTTCATCCTATGAAACAAGGAAGAACGCTGGCCTGGTTTGGTAGAAGGGAAAGGGGATTGTCATCTTCAGACAGGTAATCTATACTGTAGGGTTGTTGGTTTGTTTTCAGTGTCTGCTTACTGTGAGCCTGGGAATTGGAGGCTGTTTTTGTTTCTGATGCTTCTCAGGGTTCTGACTTTTGGCCACAAGCAGTTATACCATATGCTGCTCAGGGTATCCCCTTGCCACTACCTACTCTGTTAATATTTCTTTCACCACTGAACTTGCCCTCCAGAACTTTGCAGAACTTCTCCAGGGAACTGAACATGACGGCTGGAGTTTGGAGCTGCAAATGGAGCCCTTGCGTTGTCCTAGGGTCTCCTCTGTTTTCTAGCTGTAGTGCCTGTCAGGCCACATGGGCAGGCTCTTTCTTCCTGACTTGTAAAGCGGAGCTTCTCTCCACCTCCTTCATGAGAACTTTTCCCTTTGAACTGTAGCCATTTGAAAGCTTCCTGGGCACATCCACAGTCCTTAGGTCTGATGGCCATGCTCAGAACTTACTCACTTGGCTAGAGGGCTGGTGCCTTGATCATTATATATGCTTAACCGGTTTTTACTCTTAGTAAATATCCTGTGAGGGACTGAACATTTGTGTACCCGCCTCAAATTTATATGTTAAAGCCCTAACCCCAATGTGACTGTTTGTGGAGATGGGGCCTATGAAGAGATGAGGGTCATAAGAATAGAGCCCTAATCCAATAGGGCTGGTGCCCTTGTAAGAAGAGAAGACACCAGAGTTCTCTCTTTCCCTACATGGGGACACAGTGAGAAGGTGGTAGCAGTCTGAATGCCAGGAAGAGAGTTCTCACCAGGAATTGAAACAGCCTTCACTCCAGTCTTGGCCTTGTTGGCCTCCAGAACTGTGAGAAATAAATTTCTGTGGTTTAAGCTGCCCAGCCTGTGGTATTTTGTTATTGTAGCCAAAGCTGACCAAAACACACACACAGTTTAATTCATCACCTTAATGAATTTCTGGTTGAAGACAGGAAACAAGAAAATTGACGTTGAAATACAAATAAGTTGCCAAGAAGCATAAAAATAATAATCCTATTAATAACCTTGAGATTGTCCTGAGCAGATCTTCAAGCTGAGTTGAGCAGTGTTCTTATATAGCATATCAGGTGCTAAAAATAGAAGACACAGTACCTGCTCCATCCACTATGGCTCTTCATTTACCGAGATTAAAAATTATTCACAGGGGCTTCCCTGGTGGCGCAGTGGTTAAGAATCCGCCTGCCAATGCAGGGGACACAGGTTCCAGCCCTGGTCCGGGAAGATCCCACATGCCACGGAGCAACTAAGCCCGTGCACCACAACTACTGAGCCTGTGCACCACAACTACTGAGCCCACGCGTCTAGAGCCCATGCTCTGCAACAAGAGAAGCCCACGCACTGCAACAAAGAGTAGCCCCTGCTCGCCGCAACTAGAGAAAGCCCGCGCGCAGCAAGGAAGACCCAACACAGCCAAAAACATTAAAAAAAAAAATTATTCATATCCACTCTATGGTTATTTATTGAGATGTGTGTGCAAATAGAAACCTGAAACCATGAAAATTACCCAAAAAAGTGGGTTAAGCCTATGATGCAAACATTTCAGCTATCAGATCACGAAGTTTGTTTTTTTATTTTTCACACAATATGGTGCAGTTAAGCCTCAATGTACATGTTAATATGTGCTTGAGCCTAAGATGAAACCTTATATAATTTTATTTTAAATTTAAATTGTAGACAAATGATTAGTTTTCTTACAAACTTAAGGTAAATGAAATAGCATTTCTTACTTATTAAATGGGAAAAAACTGGAATTTGTCTTCATACATAATGAATGTTATTAAAATTTTATTAAATGAACTTTGTGATAAAATCTTTAATAATATATTGATCTCAAGTGAAATGCTTTATTTTAAATCCCTTATCATCTACCATGCAGAAAGGATGAAATGATTAAAAGTTTTCCTAAGGGGTTTCCAGTGGTGATGCATTAGAGTGAAAAAAGGGGTCCCAAGTGAAAAGCGAATAGACAATGCTAGGCTGAAAGATCCCCAAGGCCTCTGTAGAGTCTATAGTTCTCTGATATGCCTGGAACAAAGCAGAATTAGGAATACAAAGATGGAAAGAAAGAAGCGATTCCTTAGGAAGTATAAAGAAGACACTCCACTTGGAGCTCCGTTACGTGTAGAAGGTTTCATTGAGCTGTGAAAGAGACGTTTCAGTTCTCAGACACAGGCTGCACCCTAAGATAACATGATTGTTGGCAGCAGTATAACTGTTGGTTGTTGAAAAAATATATACAAAATACATATTTCTTAGTTGCTTTGATTTTTAAAAAAATCCGTCTGTTTTTGTGTTTACAATGGTCCTTTTAATATCATGCCAAAAATAAGCCCCTAGCTATCCATGCTTAACAAGTTGAATTGGTTTACCTCTTGACTACTTCATAATTAACTGATTCGGTTAGTCTTGGCAAATGACAGAACCCAATTGTTGATCTATTTTCTAAGATCTCTGAAAAATTAAGCTGAAAAATGCATACAGGGTAAATTACAGCAGGAATTGCAGTGCACCCACCTTCTCTTTGTGTTGAAGAAGAAAAAATAATGATTAGATCACACTTTAGATTCATTCGATTTCATATCAACTCTACTTATGATCATAGGTCTAGGTTAGGGAAGGTCTGTGGGACCTCTGTGCTGCTGTGTGTTGAGCTGAGTACACTATTTAATAGCCTCATGGCAGCTTTTAGGCAATGATTTCCCACATTCCTCTCCTTCACTCTGGAGCCAGGTGCCTTGGGAAGAGGGAAAGCCATGGCTTAATTTGAACAAAGAAGGAATTAACCAGTTGCCTTTCCAATCCTAGGACATACAGAGCATACTGGCTGTGCCACTAAGGAGCTGGCAGAGGAGGAACTGGGACCTCAGGACAGATGGCACTGAAGGGAAGGAGGAAGGTAGAAGGAAGGAAGGAAGGAAGGAAGGAAGGTGGAAGGTAGGAAGGAAGGAAGGGGGAAGGAAAGAAGGGGGAAGGAAGGAAGGAAGGAAGGTGGAAGGAAGGAAGGAAGGAAGGAGGAGGAAGGTAGGAAGGAAGGAAGGAAGGACAGAAGGAAGGAAGGAAGGTGGAAGGTAGGAAGGAAGGTGGAAAGTCAGAAGGAAGGAAGGAAGGTGGAAAGTCAGAAGGAAGGAAGGATGGTGGAAAGTCGGAAGGAAGGAAGGTGGAAGGAAGGTAGGTGGGTGGAAGGAAAAATAGAGGAAAAATGAAGGATGAAGAAAACCAGAAACATGTACTTTAAAAATGTTTTTGTCCTCTCCCTCCAAACATGTGGACATGGAGATTCACATATATTCCTCCTCAACTTTAGTTATATTCTTTTGTTTGTGTAATGTAATGTTTAAATTTTTTAGAGGAAGTCCTTTCCGTTTTGCCTTTTTATAGCCGAATGACCTCAGGTTTGCTGGGAAATCAAAGGATTTGGTTGTTTGAATTGCATTAGCATCAGAAAGGCAAGTTGCCTGGTGCACTGGCTAAGGTAGCCTTGTAGAAAGAGGCTGAGCTGGTGATGGGGAAAGAGATTGGAACTAAGAAAGAGCTGGAGTGGCTTTGTTGGGCAATCAGTAAAGCCCTGCTCACAGGTATTGCTGAATATCAAGTTCTCTTTGCTGGGCTGGGTAAAGCCTTATTGCAGTTGATTGTGGCTTCTTCCTTGTTGTCAGTAAGTATATACTTGAGGCTAACTAGAGTGGCCTTATACTGTTTTAGTGCTCACAACTTTTTTGAAGGCTTTTCATGTCTTCAGACTCCTAGAATTACAGGCTACAGGGGACATGGTGGAAGAAAGTATTCTGGCCGGGGTCAGGAATGCAGTCACTACTCTTAACTGACTGCTTTTGAGCAGTTCCTTTTACCTACATGGCCTCAGCCTTATCCAGCTTTAAAATATGGGACCTTGACTCTAATAGTTTTTATTTTTCTGTTTGCATTTATTTAATATGAAAGCTCCTGCCTGTGATTGAAGTTGGTCCAAAGTGACTGGAGGGAGAGAGTTATTCTTTAACAGAAATTATCTGCCTTTACCTTGAAAATGTTTTGTAAAGTACTTTGCAAAGTCCAAATCACATAACATCCCATGAGATAGAGAAAACACCATTTAGGCATGGATTTCTAGAAATGGGCAAACTGAGATACAGACAGGTGGTGTGGCAGCCTTGATATCCCAACTCGGATTTGGAAGTATTATGGGTATCTTCTTCTGAAACTCATTTAAAAATTTTATATATATCTATGATATATATATATATATATATATATATATATATATATATATATATCATGATATATATATATATATATCATATATATGATGATATTCTGAGAATATGAAAACAGTGCATTTGCTTGTATTAGTGTTCACTGAACTTTATTTAATGGAAAAATGTTATAGTTATGGGGGAGGGGAAGGGGGAGGACAGAAGGAGTTTCCCTGGTCAAAGCAGTTTAGCAAACATTGGGCTAAAGGAAGTAAGCAGGTTTTTCTTACACATGCTTTTTTGTAATCTTTAATCTGCTGATGTGCATTATAAATCTCCAACGTGGGTTATAGAGGTAGTTCCCAAATCTGAAATCATAATCACAAATTTCTGGGCTCCAAAGACTCACTGCATCAAAACTGTGGGAGGTGGGAACTGGGGACTTCCATTAAAAACACCTTTGGGAGACCACCTTTAGGCAGTGAATTCATCTATTTCAGCAGGGGTCCAAGGCACCACTGTCAGCCAGACTGCAGCCCTCCCGCCCCAATTTATTTAACTGCCGAACTCCTTTTGTCTGAGAAATGCATGTCGACATTTATGGAACTAACAGTTTAGAAAATGCTGGTCAATGCATTCTCTTACTAAAGGCTTAAAGAAAAATACGACCATCAACAAGTATTGGCTTGGGACTTTCCTTTGAGTTGTGTATTTTGTGTGTGGTGGTGGTTCAGATAGCACTAAAGATCATGTGCAGTTTTTTGAGCCCACAGTGATGTGTTATTTATTATTTTTTATAGTGGTGTTTATTTCATTTATATTATCCTTAGACATTTTTATTTTCTTTTTTGCAGCAGACTTTCCCAAGATGTTGAATGTAATATGTAGTAAACTGTTCTGTTCTCTCAAATTGTTAGGGAATAATGCTTAAACTTATTTGATTTCTAAAACTCAAATCTCCAGAGATAGGGAATTTTGTAATTAAAGTGAGCGTGATAAACTCTTTTTTTTTTTTTTTTCGCGGGCCTCTCACTGCTGTGGTCTCTCCTATCGCGGAGCACAGGCTCCGGATGCGCAGGCCCAGCGGCCATGGCTTACGGGCCCAGCAGCTCCGTGGCACGTGGGACCCTCCCGGACCGGGGCACGAACCCGTGTACCCTGCATCGGCAGGCGGACTCTCAACCACTGTGCCACCAGGGAAGCCCTGATAGGCTCTTGGCATAAAATAAATAAGTCTTCCAAGAGAGGAGAGAGTGAAGGATCTCAATTTTAAAAAAATCTTGATTGTTTCTAGTACTGGACTCTAGATTATTAATTTATTATGCTGAAGGGAGTTATGACAGTGACTTAATTAAAATGATATAATTAGACAAATACAATACAGAAAATACTGATCCTGAAAAGAAGATGATTTTTCAGAGGGGAAAAAAATTGGGAAAGCCCCTCCAAAGGGGTTTAACTTTCTCCTCATACGTGTTCTGATGCCACATTTGAGAGCCTCAGAGCTGAGCTGTGGAACTGAGGCAATTCACTGCAGACTTAGGATTCTGTGTGGACATCCATGAAGACGTTTGGGGTGCAGCTGTATTTTGAGAGGAGATGATACACTCTAACGGTAACTCCCTTCACAGCCATTAGAATCAGGTGAAAAGCAAATACAACCTTCTTTTCATTTTGAATATCCTTCTGTGTAGAAAGCTGTTTCTCATAAACTCACATTTGAGTCTCCGCTCACTTATTAAGACACTGCAAACCAGATCACCATTTCTGTTCACATGACTGTCGCTGAGGTTCAGTACCATGGACCTTTGAGATCATAGGTAGATGAAAGGGCTTTGAAAATTTTTGTTCAGTCATCGAAAACCTTAATTGCTGAAGTGCAGACTCAGGTTCACTGCAGACCTTGTCTTAGGGTCCAGTGAAGCCACGTGCATGTACAATATGATAACAAAGCACCAACAGCAGTGCACACGTGGTGGCCTCTAACCCATTTCATGATGATAATAATTGATCTAAAGATTCTCTGAAGAAAAGACCAATTATCGCTGACATTCTGCAAGATGGAACTCCCTGTGGGTTAGACAGAGGCCCTGACTGAAGACTGTCACCAGGAATTTGAAGATGATTCTGGCAGGGATACTCCAGGAACCAGGACCTTTAATCTGATCACATTTAAAACCCATTTCAAGCATGTTAGATAAATTATGTCAGGGCTCTGGGGAGATATCTCTGGAATCTGAACATTCTCTGGGGATTGCTGTTTGACATTTAGAGCAGTTGAGAGTCCTATAGCTTGTGAAGTCATTAAGGTACAATTATGACCAGCTAGACTTTATCCTTTCTGATGTGCCTGCCAGACTTGACAGCTCCGAACAGTTGGTGGGGACCTGAAGACACCTCTTCTTGGTTCCTTGTAGCACAGCGAAAATATTCTGCTCCCTGTGGCTAGAGCTGCATGAAAGAAATTTTTGCTTAGAAAAGGTAGAAGGCCCTCTGTTGATGGTTGCTATTAAGTTAGAAACCTTGGGCCTATTATCGATGACTCCCTAGGTGTACAGAATGGGTATAATTCCTCTTCTTCTTTTTCTCCTGTTTTAACTTGTGCTTTAATTGGAGGCTGACATTTCTTTATTCTGTCAGATAACTCCTTACCTTAATTCTCATTTGACATCTAGCTAAAATGGTGTCTGTGCTTTTGGAATGCAGGACTGTGGCATGTCTACAGCAGCTTGAGTGACATAGATTAAGGGTCATTCTTTTTATTTGTGAGGATGTGTGCATTTCTTTCATGCATGCCTAAGCCTTTGTAATTTAGGGCCTGGCTCCCAAACCATATTCATGTTGGCAAAGTAGTTTAAAACAAGTACTTCTTGAGTAGGCAACATAATCTTACAAAGAACTCTGAGCATCGGGATCACCCAGGATCCATCCTGTACTAGCTATGTGATTTAGCACAAGTAATTTAGTTTCTAAGCCTCAGTTTCCCCAGCTGCCCATCTGTGAAAAGCAGCTCATTAAAACTACCTCCTAGGGTCATCTTAAGGTGAAATGAGACAGTGCATTTAAAACACAAGTGTGAGGTACATAGTAAGTACTTTATAAGTGGTACTATAATTATTGTTTGAAGCCAATTTCACTAACATAAAACGAATGTATTTTTTATCTCTTTTCCTTGAAAGACTAAGTGATAAATGATATGGATATGAACCTGGAATAGAATTTCTGAATTAATACATCTCTGCTCTCAGGAAATTATCTTATGTTGGTGGCTGTCTTTGGTCTTCCTTAAGTCTTAAGGTGTTCCTTAACTTCTCTTTTTTACTTTGGCTGTGTTTAGAGTTTCCCCCTTAGTTATATGTAAATGTATTTTATCTAACGCTTCATTTTGAAGAAGATAGAAAATGTTTGTTTTCTTTAGAAATGCATTAGATAGCAAGTAATAGAAAACCCAGCTACAACAGCTTAAACAAATAGTTTATCATTCTAATATAGCAAGTAGTCCTGAGGTGGGTGATTGCTAGCTTTGGTTAAGGACCTCAGCAATGTTAGAGTCAGTGCTTCTATGATTCTCGAAGATTTCCCTCTTTTTTTTCCCACATGGTTGCAAAATGGCTACTGAATTCCAGACATCAGATCCCCATTCAGGTAGGAAGAAAGAAAGAAGGATGAAGGGGCATGCTGCCTGTCACCCAGTATCATCCCTTATTTCTGCTAGTCTCATTGGCCTAAACTGAATCACATCCTACCTGCAAAGGAGACCAGCTGTGATCATCACCTGGAGTTGGACATATTTGCTCTCTAAATAAATATGGTGTTAGTTAGGCAACAGCAGGATGATGAATATTGAGTAGACAAAAATGGTCTTCTGCAGTACTGCAGACCTCAGCTTAGTTTCTGTACCAGCTGCCTTCTGCACTAGAGGAATTAAAGGCCAGGGGGAAAACAGTTAATCCTAATCGCTCTAACCCTCCTCCATGTGAACTGAACACGGTTAATGTCTGTATTATTTATTAGGTGCAATGGACAAAGAAGGAAGCATTTGAACCAACCAGTTGCCTGCCCCAGTCTCCATCCTTTGCTTCAGGATGGCTTTCCTTCCCTTGGTTACATCCATCAGGATGGTTGTAGTTTATGATGGATATAATGGATGTGATGTTGGACCATCTTTGACCGTGACTGGTTCTCCACCAAAAAACATCCAAACAAGCATGAAGCCTGCTGCTCCCGACTCACCCTCTTGGGACCCTGGGAAGCCCCCTGGTGTGTTCTCCTTGCACAGTCTGCATTCATCTAGGTGAGAGCCCACCCTTCCCCACCCCCACCCTCACTCCTACTTTATCAGAAACTGGAGGCTGATTTCCTATTGTCTTATGAACTCCCAAGACTCACTTAGAAATAGGGAAGTATATTGACTCAGTTTCATTATCTAGATTAGTGAGTCAAAGTTGAATAATTCTGTAATAGTTCTAGGGACTAAACCATTCCTAAAATCAGCACTCACTGGCCCAATACAAAGTAGCTACTTGCTCATCCTAGTATTGCATCTGAGAAGCAACCTTGAAGTTCCCTTTCCTTTCCTCTATCATTTTCTCAAGGTGAAACAGGCATAACCAGAACTTTAAGGTATTCCTTATACAGCCTAGATGCTTTTCAATTATATTTATGAAAAGACATGGAATTGCTTTTGCTTATCATCCAGCTTGTTACTGACTTTTTCTTTTCTGCATAAAAAGAAAAAAAATACCTCTGTAGGCTTCCTATTCAAAGGCACTTAGGCTGAATGGAAGATTTCCTTTTATTATTGTTATTTTTTTCTACTTGCAAAGCCAGGAGTCAGAACCATGAAATCAGAGAATTCAAGTTTCTTTATAGTTCAAGCAGAGTGAGGCAGGGAATGGACAGAAATAGGTCACATTGTGTTTGAAAGACCAGGACAATGGGGTTTTCTTGGAGTGCTCAGACTCTGATGGATTCTTATTTGGGGGCAGAGTGTTTCAGAAAAGTCAGAAGCCAAGAATTTATAGTATGGCAGCCTGTAAAACATTGAAAAAACATATACTAGTCTGTGTGTTTTTTCCTAGTAAAAGGAATTTGGCAATTTTCTGTAATCATTTGTCAAGAAGAGCCAAGTGGCTTTTCCCAAGATAATTAGAAGATGGGTTGAATGTGTCTTTTCTGTTGCATGTAGCCCTTGAGTGATCTTTGGACATCACCAGCTCCCCACATGGCTGGGTAATGGAGACAGTAGCCGACCCCTTAGCTGAGATTCCTAGGTCCCAGCCACTGGTTTTGCCAGTAAAGATCATTTGGCAATGACTTTGAGGAAGTCACTTAATCTGAGGGTGTTCTTACCAATAAAACAATGGGTCTGTTTGGCCTCTTCAGCTTCTAAAATCAGGGTGTTGCTCTCACTTTTGGGGATTCTTGGGTTATTGCTCTGAGTCTAAACAGATATAAAAATGGGTAAAGCAGAGGTGGAAGCTTCCATGGGCCCCTGTCACTATCTTTGTTTTCCTCTTCTCGCAAGAGACAGGGTAATACCCAGAAAGGCTGTGATTTTTAATTTTGCAGACTAACTCTGAGTGTTGCATGGGCTTTGGTTTCTGTCTTGTTCTTGCTGCCCCTCCATCTGGGATTTAGGGACATCGCCCTTCTCCCTGTCTTCTCAATTCTTCCCAGAGATTAAGTGCTTTGGATGCTTGTTCGCCACCCAGACATGCCCTCCTGCTTCAGAATGCCACTCCCCTCTCCAGGTAGCTTTTCCATTCTCTGAACATAAAGCCAGACTCAGCTAGCTGCCAGATTATTTGATGACATTGATGGACGTCAAGTTGTTAAATGATGCTGAACTTTAGCAAGGGTATTTGCATTTTTAAAGAGCATGGCCCTGAAAAGGATCTCTAGTTTGTGGGATATGTGGAGAAGATACGAATAACGCTATGTGTAATGCTTTATCCACTTCAAAAGGCGTTCACATTAATCATCATGTTTAGTCACACCAGGAAAATGAACTAAATAGGGATCTCCCTCCGGGACTTTATGAGCAGCTGAGACGGGTTGAGCAGATAATGCTCAAGTCCGGCTGGCTAAAAAGTTAAAAACCAAGACCTTGCACCTAAGTCTTCCCATCCTGGGCTCTGGCTTCTGTAAGAAGCACCTCTTCACAAGTGCCACTTCCTTTTCCTCATCTTCCTTTTCCCTGTTGAATCAAGTACATTGGCCAAAGGGCCACCACGTATTTAAGGGACATGCTGACTTTAGAAGATGACTTATAAATCAGAGGGTGTTCAACTGCATGTAGGATCAGCTTTGCAGCCTTAAAACATCTACCACCATGGGCTTTTTTAGCTTTCTCCATCTTTTAAAAGTGAACTCAGTGAAGACCAGTGTTGGATTGTGTGGTATAAGAAGTGGGGCAGGGCTTCCCTGGTGGCGCAGTGGTTGAGAGTCTGCCTGCCAATGCAGGGGACACGGGTTCGTGTCCCGGTCCGGGAAGATCCCACATGCTGCGGAGCGGCTGGGCCCGTGAGCCATGGCCTCTGAGCCTGCGCGTCTGGAGCCTGTGCTCCACAACAGGAGAGGCCACAACAGTGAGAGGCCTGCGCACCACAAAAAAAAAAAAAAAAAAAAAAAAAAAAAGAAGGGCAATTTTATACCATGACGTGGGCAGTTGTCCACCTGGTGACAGTACTTCATGTGACACAGGGAGGGCAGTTGTGGCACAGGGTTGCCATCTGCTTTGATGCTTTAGAAGATTGTGTTTAAACCACCAAATAAAAAATCACAGTTCTTTATTCTCCAAATAGTATGCTTTAAACAGCTCTTCATTCTTGAAAAAATAAAGAAGAATGTAAAATAAAATGTAAAATCTTCTACCCCATTCGAATCCCTCTTTCGGGTGATTTTTGAGTGTGTAATCTTCCAGATCTTTTTCTACACCATACAGTGTATGTATCTGTATACATATTTTTAAAAAATGAATTGTAGTTGTTTTAAGAAAATCTTTCCCTGTTAGTAAAAAAGACTTGATTTTTCTTAATGGGTGCCTGATATTCTACTGGATGGAGTCACCAGAGGTATTTACCCTTCCTTACTGAAGGGCATTTAGTCTTTCTTTAGTACATCACTACTAAAAACAATCTCGTAGAACATATTATGCCAGTATTTCTGTAGGTAGATTCAAAGAAGTGAAATTGCAGAGTCAAAGAATGTGCCATATTAAAATTTTAATAAGGGCCGCCTATTGTCCTCCAAAGCTATCATCCCCAATTACCCTTCTAGTAGCAGAGTTTGAGTGTGCACTATTCCCCGCATATTCACCAACACTGGGGAATATGACTCTGGTTTGCCAATTTGATAAACAAAACAGGCTCTTATTTGATTTATATTTCCCTGATCATGTGAAGGTTGTACATCTTTTTCATAGTATTTTTTTGCTATTTGTATGTCTTTTGCTGTGAAGGGCTAGTTCACGTCCTTGTTCCAAATTTCTTTATCAGTACAGTCCTCTCCCTCTCTTTCTCTCTCCTCTCTCTCTCTCTCTCTCTCTCTGTATCCATGGGAGGTTGGTTCCAGCACCCCACTCCTCCCCTTGGAAACCAAAATCATCGGATGCTTAAAACCCTTACATAGGGCTTCCCTGGTGGCGCAGCGGTTGGGAGTCCTCCTGCCGATGCAGGGGACATGGGTTCGTGCCCCGGTCCGGGGAGGATCCCACATGCCGTGGAGCGGCTGGGCCCGTGAGCCATGGCCGCTGGGCCTGCGCGTCCGGAGCCTGTGCTCCGCAACGGGAGAGGCCACAACAGTGAGAGGCCCGCGTACCACAAAAAAAAAACAACAACCCTTACATAAAATGGCATAGTCTTTGCATATAATCTAGGCAATCCTCCCCTATATTTTAAATCACCTCTGGATTACCTGTAATGTCTAATACATTGGAAATGCTATGTAAATAGTTGTAAATACAATGTAAATGCATGTAAATAGCAAGGAGCAAATTCAAGTTTTGCTTTTTGGAACTTTCTGCGATTTTTTTTTCGAATCTTTTTGATCCATGGTTGGTTGAATCCACAGATACAGAACCTGTAGATATGGAAGGCTGACTGTATTTGTTTTCCTCTGTAAGAGCTCTCTCTGGTCTGTCGTTAGTCTTTTGTTTATGATATCTTCTGCTACTCAGATGTTTTTAATTTATATGTGGTCAAATCTGTTAGCCTTTTCCTTTATGGCTTTCTAAGCATTGTGCCATCTTTAGGGAGGACTTCTCCCTGCTAAGATTTTGGAAATATTATAAATTTTTTTTTCTAGTCCTTTTAAAGTTTTTTTCTTTTGCTTTTGTTTGTTTGTTTGTTTTAGGGTATATTCCTGATTCATGTATGACTGTAGGTAGACTTCTCATTTTACTATGAAGCACTAAAAATTAACAGTTATTTAGGAAAGAAAATAAGATATAAAATTGCATCAAAAATAAATGAAGTCCTAGTTATCCAGGATCTGGAGGGCTATTCGGGGTAAGGTTGGTGATCCAAATCACTCACAGGGTGTTGGGGTCCCTTGAAGCAATTTCCTCACCAAGATCTTAGAAGCTGTAAACTATCGCATGCCCCTACTTTAAGCCCATCATGATGTGCTTCACGACCAGTCCACCAGGGTTTAGTGACTAATGAAAGATAATGAGTTAGTCATTTGAATTGGTTCCATAGTAGACAGTGCAAAAGAACAGGTGTGGGGCTTCCCTGGTGGCGCAGTGGTTGAGAGTCCGCCTGCTGATGCAGGGGACACGGGTTCGTGCCCTAGTCTGGGAAGATTCCACATGCCACGGAGCGGCTGGGCCCGTGAGCCATGGCCACTGAGCCTGCGTGTCGGAGCCTGTGCTCCGCAACGGGAGAGGCCACAACAGTGAGAGGCCCGCGTACCGTAAAACAAAACAAAACAAAACAAAACAAAACAACAACAACAAGAAGAACAAGTGTGATGACCAAGAAGATATTTTCTAGGGGAAGCATCTTGAGATGAAGGGGAAAGTTTAGTGGAGTCTGAGAAAGACCTGCATTTATGCTGGATTGCAGAACTTAGTATATTTCTTCTGGAAGAGAATCCCACTCATAAAGCAGATGCATTGTTGTCAGTGCAGAATGAGAAAATAGCGGAATTCATGAAAAATGTCTTCAAGTCACCCGAGTGCATGAATGACTTAGGGAACATATATAGGTAACTGGCTTAGAGAATTGCTTATAGAGGAAATGAGGTCAGGACAAAAATGCATGCAGAAGGGATTTATCCTCAGCAAGTCTTTCTTAGAAAAACAGAAACCAGATCTTAGGTTAGGAAGATGGTGGGCTGCAAGGCAGTTGAAGATCACTTGTGAAATTTTGATCTATTTTGGGTCCCCTTTTCTCTGAATCTTTAGATTCACGAAAGGGAGCAGAAAAGGATATCGGGATGTGAAGGATGTGGTCATCCCAAGGTCAGAGGTGAGAGCAGGGAGGGAAACAGACCCTGAGCCTTGCCGTGTCTCTGTCAGGATGGAACAGACACACATAGATGCACGCCACATCACAAAAGGAAGTTCAAAATTTTTTTCAAAAGAAGTCTCTGAAGATTAGATTTTCACTAAACCAATTATAACTTAAACTAAAATCCTTAAACTAAAATCTACTGAAGAGAAACAAGCCGTCCTCATGAATTAATGCTTGTCTCATCTGACTTGAAGCATAGCTGAAATAATTTTGCTTGGGGTCCATAATAATCGAGACCTCTGTGAACCAAGACCCTGGGATGTTTGTCCTTGCTGTGGGCCTTAGGATCTGACTAATTTTCCCAAGTCACTTAACCTCTCTGAGCCTCAGCTTCCCCACCTGTAAGATGAGAAATAATGCCTGCTTCAGAGAGTTGCTGTGAAGAAAAAGCTAGCTGGTCCATATAAAAATTACCTGAATAATTTGGAAAATTCTGTGCAGAGGGTGAGATTATAAGGTGTACTAGTGCTATAAATGATCGTGAACCTTTTTTGGCCTTCTTTCTGATATAGGTCAAGTTTCCTCTGATGCCATTGAAGGTTGTATCTTGACTCATTGTACCCTGAAACATCTGGCATTATAGATACATTTTAAAGAACTATGACATTAAAAGGGAAATTTGAATTGTCTTTTCCACACTGTAAATATAGGGGTGATGAGTTAAGCTTTCTGAAGTGAAGATCACATTGTCTACTTTTGTTTATCCCCCAGTGTCCGGCTAGCATAGTGCTGTTCACATAGAAGATGCTAAACAGAGGTTTGGTGATGATCACAGATTATCACTGAACTCTGCTCCAAATTCACCTGCAATGCTGAGAGCTGGGGCGTATCTGTGTCCCTCTTAGAATCTCATAGTGCTTCTGTATTGTTTCTGCACCAGCTCAAATTAAAATGCTGGAATTCCAGCTGGAGTGTCAAAAAGTCCCCCCACCTCTCATTTTAGGGAGATGAAGGGCTGTTTAGAGACAGGCACTAGAGCATCCATCCACCCTTTGGCTGCATTCTCACTTACCTGCTACAAAACCCCATGACTCTTCATTTACTCCAGAGCTGACATTTCCAAAACTAGACCTTGGAGAACTCTATGGGAATTGGATCTTGGCAGGCAATTTCTGAACAGGCACTAGTCTTTCTGCTTTCATAGATCCTTAGGAGTTGTTTGCACCTAACACAATCTTGTCAGTTAAAACCTCAAGCCAGCTGAGCCCTGAGGATTCAGGGAGTTGCTGGGGGAAAACTGTCTCTGTTTGCTAACTTGTTTTAACTTCAGCTTCTGAAAGATGGGGGCCAACTCAAATTCTTCCTGCTGCGCTTCTGTTGCTGGGCACCTATCTTTCTTTGTTTCTTGTCTCAGACAGTAAACAGAGGGTAATCGTTGCACAAGCATCCAGTTCTTTTGTGATAGCCTGGGAGCTTCATGCAGGGAGGTCTGAACAGGTTGCAAAAAGGAGGCTGTTGCTGAATGAAAAAGAAACACACACACACACAAGAAACAAAAGGCAAACCCCAAAACACACACAGACACACAAAACCCCCCAAACCTCTTCCTTTCTAGATTGTTACCCTTTTCCAAGCCTTCTTGAGCCTTACCTGTGAGTGAGTCAGTACCTTGACAGTTTCTGCAGTAATAAGCTGTGGGGTAAGATTGAAACTTGTACACTTGGTGATATCATAGGAAGTTCTTACCTGGGCTTAATAAACTTCAGCCTCATTTGAATGTATTTTTCATAGTCGCTAGAAATCGGGCATGTTCTTAAACTCAAACATTAATGGTTTTGTACTTTTAATATTTTAAAGCAAGGGTTGTAAATCCTTAGCATAAGAAGAAAACTAACAGACAAACCCCAAAGCAGTGGTAGGGTAGTGGAAAGAAAACTGAAGGAGATAGCAGAAGAACTGAATTATTATCCTAGAGACCATATGTAAAACAAAATAAAATGCTGTTTTGGGGGAAATGTCACAAGGCTCCATGTATATTGAAATTAAAATAATATATTTCTTGACTGTATGACTGCAGAATTTGGCATGAATTTATGGAAGCTACGCTCTTCCCCTTTCTGCTTTGCTGATGCCCCCAAAATTGTGAGTCAGCCTATGGGGGAATCTAGCCCGGCTGTCTTGGCTCTGTTGCCCACTGGATTTGGACTCTGCAAGACATCTCCTCTCTCTTGTCCTTGGCTTCCTCCTCAGTATACTGAGAAACAGTTCATATGTTACACTTCTGGTTACTTTCAGATACATAGCTTCATAGTAGCTCTGTGTGATAGGAGAGGTGGAACAGGGTCAGAAAGTTGAAATGTTTTGCCCAGGGTCATAAGCAAGCAGGAGTTCACCTCCTACTCACTTTCCAAATCCAGTTTCTTCAGCTCCACTGCTTGGCTAGGGTTTATTATAAATTGTAAGGACCTGACATTGGGTAATGGACAAAAAACTATGCAAATAAATGGAGTACTTTATTGCTTCATTGTTATTTATTTGAGTAAATATTCATTTACATGTTGCTATTATGTCTCAAAATGTGTAATTGTTTTATTATTGGGAGCATTAGCACTTTGGAAGGAAAGGCTTTAAATATCTGATAAACATAGCAAATATTGAATAACGTGAAGCATTTTAATGAGTTTCCATTGACTTTAGCTTGCAAATTATGGTAATGGAGTAAAGGAAGGGATTTCTTGTTAGTGAAACTGACAGGAGGACAGTGTGTATGCGTGTGTGTGTGTGTGTGAGAGAGAGAGAGAGAGAGAGAGAGAGAGGGAGAAACATCTACAACCACATTTACAGCTTTTCAGGTTCTGTTATTGAATCTGTACAGAGTTGAATAAATAAATGTTAAGAAAATAAAACCTGTAATAAAATACTTTATCATGTCAAATAAAATGTATACTTAGGAGTGCCGTTTGAGATAAGTTTTCAGCCTATCTCTGGATGTAATAGATCAAGAGTCATTTAGCATTGTTTAGCATTCCTGTTGCACAGTTAAACATTATCTATGGTTGAATGGATCATGAAATGCAGTGCGCATAAGGTATGTTTTCTTTCTTCCATTTTTTTCTAAATGTGGGTTCCATCGAAACCTCTCTACGATATTAAAAGTCCTTCTCTGATCTGAATAAATATTTTCTCTTCAGGCAGATCATATATTATAGTTTGACCAAATAAAGGCTTATGGCAGAGGCACATGAGATGCAGATCCTGGTAAAATAGCACTGGATACAGCCCCCCAGGGCAGGTGCGGGCTGTACTTTTGGCAGTGAACCCCTCCTTATGAAAGTCTCTGCCGCAGGGCTTCAGGAGAAGTTGATGTCCTTTTGAATCAAAGTGGCCGTAACATTGCCTCCTCACTTCTTTGCCCTGATCATGGACTGAGATACTCCAGTAGTGCAATACTAACATTCTTGTCTTTAGCTTGTGAAATTCATAATACAATGAAACCTAATGTGAATGAAAACAGAATTGGAACTTTGCTTTTAAAGAAGAGTTTTCTCTACTATATTCTTGTGACTTTTTTCCTTCCAAGAAAAATCATTTTTTACTTTGTTGAATAAAGGTAGTATTGATATGGAACAAGGGGGATTTATAAGAGGAGAAATAATACATTAGACAAGAGTGCATATACAAAACACTAAAGCTGAGATGAATTAACTTGACTAAAGGCTATTATATTATGTTTCTTAAGATTGCCTTCTCTTAGCTTAGTGTCCCTTATCAGACTTTCCTGGTTCTTATCTCTTCGTTTAATTGCATCCTACACATATCAGCTACAGAGCTATAATTTTCCTGAAGCAGCTCTTCCATCTTGATGCTTCCTTAATCAACAAAAATAGGTAGGGAGAGGGTTCTAGAATTGCCTCCAAGCTAAAGTTCATGATCTTCAGTTTGATATTTAAGGCTTGGAGGCCAACCTCTTGAGATTTACTTACCTCTTTCCCTATCGTGTCCTCTTGCTTTCTCTAGTCCAGCTACACTGGGTCACTGGTTCTTTCATGGCCTTGCACTTCCCACATCTGTGTTTTCACTTTCTTGGAGTTGGGACCAAAAATATTCCAATCAATCATTAGAATTCTTTGTGACCCACCTCACATGAGAGTGTAATACCGTGGTGGGCGAGAGCCTGGGCATTGCAGTCAGACACACCAAGCTGAAATTGTAGTTCTATCATATGTGAATGAGAACGTGGCAAGAACCTTAAACTCTCTTTCATCATGTGTGAAACAGAGGTAGTGATACCTCATGAATTTATCGTGAGAATGAAATAAAATGATATAGGTAAGGCGTATATGATCACAATGCCTGGCATTTAGTAGGCACTCAGTAAAATATTATTAAACACTTCCTTCTTCATGGAGTTTCTCTATTTTCCATCCTACAAAACAATTAGCCTCCTATTTGAATTCTTACAACACTTTGCATCTTTATAGTATTGCCGTGTTCTGTTAGCATTTTCCTTCCCTTAAGCTCCTTGAAGTTTATCTCTGCTAGATGTTTCATAAATGTTGGTTGAATTAAGTTAGGTTGCTGAACCAGGGCTTAATAACAGTGGGGGTTATATGATTTCATCATAAAATAAATGGGAATTTTAGATAATTAATGGTTCCTAGGTCATGCCAAACCCCAAGCAGCATTTTTATAGGGTAATAACTAAAATTGAGCTGAAAATAAGCAGCACTGAAAGCCAGATACTTAAATTATAAATAGCTGGGGAGGACCGAAGAGGTCAAATAGCTGATGCAAGGTCATTCAACATGGAATCATAACCAGGGTATTTGCACATTGCCACCAGTGATTTGATCTGCACTCTTTGTAAAGTTACAAATATTTATTGTAATGGGAATTTCTCTGTGTTTCAGATTCTCATTAAATCATATTAGCAATGCTAGCTTTCTAATCATTTTAACTGACTTACCTGAATCACTGAAATTCTGGTGTAAGGGAGTCGGGCAGTCAAGTGAAGCAGTAACTTGCACCCCAACCTGTGCCCGGGAGGAAAGTATAGTCAGCACTCACTGTTTGGCTGTCCCTCTACACCTCTCCTCCTCTTATCTATACAGCTGCACTTTCTCTCTGAATTTCCTTATCTGGTGGGGAATTTGGAGCTGCAAGTCCTGGAACGTATTCAGAATTCTCCAGATTCTTATCTTGAAGTATCAAAGGCAAGAAAAACCATGAAAGTTTTTTTCCAACCTTAATCATGTTCAAATTATCCTCCCTACATCTGCCTCATAAATGTAGGTTTTAATTTAAAAGTATTTTTTATTTCTCCATTAAGGCAGCAGTGAGACATTTTTGAAGAAAGGACAAGATATTAGGGCTCTCTCCAGTTATATCCCACACTCTTGAGCTGTGAAGCATTAGTACTCTTCCTAAAGCATCTGTTTAATCATGACCCTCCCCTGATTCCCACCTCCGCCCCTCCACAAAATCAAAAGGGGAGAAAACCTTTTTCATTTTGCTCCTAGTTAAGTAGATTACAATTGGTAAAGGATTGAGGGTGAAAATGGAATTGCTAAGCAAAGGAACTGACCAGTATTCCAGTATTTCCATATTGCCTTTCTTCTCTTTTAGAGTGACTTCACGAAGGAAGTGAGTCATAACTTAAAGAAAGTAACATCATTTTCTTTGGTAGGCTTTGCAAAATATCTTACTAATGGCTTATGACTTTTGTCAGGATTCATTTTATACTCCCACCTAAGAGGCTAATCTATAGCTGATGATTTTCTTTCTTTCTCCATTTTTAAATTTCAGTCATCTATAGAGGGATTCCAGAGAGTGTCGTTGATAAACGAGTGATTCTTTCCTTGAGTTAGAAGGGTGCATCTTATGTGCAAATAATGCCATTCATATCAAGCTTATAATTCTCTCCCTGGTAGAATACGAAAACACCACCTTGAGGAGAAAAGATAGCTGCTTCAATCATGGGAAGCCTTTGAAACAGCCCTGGGCCAGCATTTGTGAAACCTGTTCAGAGATGCTCTCTTCTGTCAGTGAAGAGCTGACTCAGATAAGAACTGATCACAATTAAATTAGGCTTCTGTGAGGGAATGTCGGGCTGGAGGGACTGCCCTGTATGTTCACCATTGATTAGACCTGTGGAAATCTTATCCTGAAGGCACTGTAGGCCAGGATCCTGAGGAACTCTGCATGTATTAGAAAGGAGAAGCGCTGACTGCGTTAAATGTCTGATGCTGCTGCACCGGGAACATGAGACGGGACACCATCACTGTCATCTGCTCACTTTGAGAATCCCGGGAGTTACATTTAGCCCATTTCCTCCCCTCCTCAGTGTTGGATCCTTCTTCTGTTGATCTACATAGGGAAACCTACATACTTGTTTTTGTTCAAAAAAAAAAAAAAAAGGCAAACATTCCCCAACTGTCTTTCCCCTGACTCAGACACTGAATGTATGCAAAATTCCCAAATGACTCGAAACGGATTTCACTCCTTTGACTTTTTATTTAGGTTAAGTGGTTGATTATGGTTTTCTTGTCAGGCAGTGGGGTTTTGCAATTGATTGATCGGATGGATGATGGACAGAGGTGATGTATTAGAGTTATCGGGTACTTCCGTGCGTTTGAGTGAGGTGATTGTTTGCCATTATGTAATCTACAGCAATCACACCCACTTTCCAAAAGAACTGTGGCTTTTCCAAAAATCTCAGAGGCTTTGCATAGTATATCAATATATAAATCTGATGTAAAAAAATGTAAGAGCATGGCTTTGAGGAAGGCTAATGTTTTTTATACTTTATTTTAAATTGTGATTAAAAAACATATAACACAATGTCTACCACCTTATCAATTTTTTTTTTTTTTTTGCGGTACACGGGCCTCTCACTGTTGTGGCCTCTCTCGTTGCGGAGCACAGGCTCCGGACGCGCAGGCTCAGCGGCCATGGCTCACGGGCCCAGCCGCTTCTCGGCATGTGGGATCTTCCCGGACCGGGGCACGAACCCGTGTCCCCTGCATCGGCAGGCGGACTCTCAACCACTGTGCCACCAGGGAAGCCCTCAATTTTTAAATATAGTATTCAGTAGTGTTAAATGTTTTCACATTGTTTTCTAACTATAGGCTAATTGTATTGAGGAGGTCCTAGTCCAGAAGTAACTGCATACAATATGACAGAGATTGTGAACATGTTGTTAAAAACAAAAAGATTCTGGAACTGAAACTAAAATTAAATCAGTGGAAAAGGAAGAAGCTAGAGCAAGAAGGACATCCCAAAATTGTCCCCAAAATCAAAGTCCAAAGTTTCAAAGGAAGATTGATATGTATTGAATCACATGAGTGTATATTCTATATAATCTGTGTCTGAATTGTGAAGGGCAAAAATATACAAATCATTTATTTGTTGGCTTCACTTTTACTTAGTGGAGAGATCAACATTATGATAATCTGGAACAGAACTGACTTTTGGGGGCCATTTTTTAATAAAATCAAATCACCAGTAACTCTTCGATGGTAAAACCAGATAACCTTAAACTACCAAATAATGTTTCTTGACTCTTTCTTAGTGACATGTTGAATTCAAATAAACTCTGGAGTGGTAGAAGTAGGGTTGCAGACCATATGGCTTCCATTTGCAATTCTATCAGAGTATGGTAAATAAACATTCTCTTTGTACTTCTAGAAATTATTTTAAAAGATAATAGTTTTATAACTGTTTATTTTTGGTTTAGAGCTTGAGTTCTTATCCTGGCCCTGCCATCAGCAAGCCCACGTGATGAGTATTGAGTTCTGAGCATTATCTTTCGACCTCCGTGGCAAGGTTGACGCACCAAACTGTTACCGAGCACAGGTTCACGTGCTCAGTGCACAGTGAGGCCAAACAATACTGAAAAGTCAGAGTTTGGAACAGAGAAATGTTTATTGCAGGGCCATGCAAGGTGACAGGTGGCTCGTGCCCAAAAAACCTCGAATCCCCCCCAAAGGGTTTCAGCAAAGCATTTTGAAAGGCAAGGTGAGGGAGGGGCATGGTTAGTTGTTGCAAACTTCTTGGTATTGGAATCCTTTTCCAGCTGTTCTTGCAGCTGTCCAGGTAGGTCATGTCATGATGCTCCTGTAAACCTCCAACAAGATGAATGTTATTCTCTGTTCTGCAACTTTTAATCTCTATATGAATGGAAAAATGTTACACATTTAAAAGTCAGAACTTGAGAATGGGCTCTCCTGTATATTTCAGGCTATAGGCAACATTCTTTTACAAAAGGTGCATAGCTAGCTTGACTAAGCACAGGTAACAGAGTACAAAGGTTAAAGTAAAAGAAACAGATCTAATATGGGGTCAGATTTGTTCTTCCCTATTACAAAACTACCTCTGAAATTCCTTCCTCCTTAACCTCCCTAACTCTGGAAGCACCAGTGTTCAAGTTATCTTAGATAACAGAACAGTGCACAATGTCTGGCCGTGTGGTAAGCACTCATTCTGTGTTAGCTGTTATTACCATTTCCCAAGTCAACAAATATTCATTGAATGACTGGTATTTGATCTTGCAGAAAATATGGGAGGCAAAGAGTAGTGATGCCTACAATTCTAGTTAGGGACATTTAATCTAAGTAATTTTTCACTAATATCATTTGTTCTTTCTCCTAAAAACACATAAGTAGTGGAAGGATGGTATTGTAACCTTTGTGAGGCTGAGAGCTAGCACTTCTCTTTTGGATGTGGAAATAGAGGTTTTTGAAAACTATAGTATAGCCTAGTGGATTCGTGAAGCTCAGAACTTAAAGTGTTTGGTATACAGATTTTTCTGTTGCGACATTCTTTATTAATAATATTTACCATCGTCTGTTCGCATTTACTAATAACACATGGACATTGAAAAGCATGCTTCTGGGCTTAACGTTTGTAATGGTTGGATGAAATTTGCTCATAATGGTCAAACCACTAGGGCTTCTTTCCTTAGTTAAAAAAAGGAAGTGGGAAAGGCATGTTAAACACAACAGAAATCTGTTCTAAAGGAAAATTCAGATCTGAACCCCTTAGGTGGAATGGTTTGATAAAGGTTAAATAAACCTTCTCTCACTCTTGTGGGACTTTAGAGTAAATTTCATCTAAATTCTTGTCAGCTTCCCTGTACAGCTGTCCCTAAACATCTACCGTGGCTGCTCGGTATGGCGGCTTCCCCCTTTCACAGTTTACACATGCTTGTGTAAACTATTTATTTGTAATACATAAGTGGTGGAAAAGTGTAGACTTGGTTTTTAACTACATCGACTCAGGGTGGACTGGAAGAAAGCTCTATTTAACTTCATGGAATGGGAGTCGTTGGTTTAAGCCTTGTTAGATTTGCAGCCCCATGTATTTTCCAGCAACTGTTGATGCAAAGGAGTGTTTAAAAATCTATTTAGGTTCTTGTAGCTTGGGGTAATTTGGGGAGTTGTGCCTGGCCTCTCAATCCAGGACTGGGTTTGAGAACCCTGCCTGGTAGACCACGCTGCTGAGGAAAATGACTCTTTTGAAGCCATGGAAAAGTGAGGCAGCTCAAAGCCTGGGGAGGCTGTGGTCTTAGTAGTCATGCAGAGAAAATTATGTGACCCTTGAGAGAGGTGGCCCTCCATTGACCTGGAAAGATCAATCTTCCAGGGTCTTGACTCTGTTGGCAGAATAAATGCTTCTGTAAAGGGTGAGATCCAAGTCAGGTTGCTGGAAAACTGGAGAACATTAGTCCTTGGGAGCAAACAGGGAGTCTAGTTGTCAGGGTGACTGATGGTCTTGTCACACGTGAATACTTCCTGGAGAAATCAGGTCAAATGGTTCTACCACCGAGAGGTGAAGGTTTCTTCATTCTGTGTTGAGGGCAGGTAGCTGAGAACCCAGCCAGGTTCACACGGTGGGGATGGAGGCCATCCCATCCCTCACAGAGGGGAGCTCAATTCTTAGTACCACTCAGAGCTGTTCTCCCTGGGTCAATATCCTGTGAACATCTCAAGGGCAGCAGAAGGGCTCTGTGCAGTGTCTCTTCCATGAACCATTCTTCTTGGGAGTCGTTTTATTTTATATACTTGCTACTACCCTTCTCAATATAATTGCCCTCGTTGCCCTAGTCCAGTTGCAACCTCAGCATTAATTGATATCTTACTCCTGATGCTAATTCTTTGTTTGGGAGCCTGTCTTGTGTCTTGTAGGATGTTTAGCAGCATCCCTGGCCCATGCCCACCAAATGCTAGTAGCACCCTCTCCTCATTGTGACAATGAAAAATGTCTGCAGACACTGCCAAATGTACTCTGGGGACAAAATAGTCCCCAGTTGCGAACCACTGCTCTAATTCCATGGTTTCATAAGACATTTATAGTTTATCCAACAGCAAGTATTGGGCACCTGTTACGTGCCAAACACTAGGTTTGGTGTGGAACAAGAATGATGACCCTAAGAGATGGTCCCTTCCTTCATATAGTTTATAGTCCAGTTGGGAGAGCAGATATTAATCAAATGGTCTTTTTTTAAAATAAATTTATTTATTTTTTACTTAAAGAAAATTTTTTAACATCTTTATTGGAGTATAATTGTTTTACAATGGTGTGTTAGTTTCTGTTTTATAAAAAAGTGAATCAGTTATACATATACATATGTTCCCATATCTCTTCCCTCTTGCGTCTCCCTCCCTCCCACCCTCCATATCCCACCCCTCCAGGCGGTCACAAAGCACCGAGCTGATCTCCCTGTGCTATGCGGCTGCTTCCCACTAGCTATCTACCTTACGTTTGGTAGTGTATATATGTCCATGCCTCGCTCCCGCTTTGTCACAGCTTACCCTTCCCCCTCCCACAAGTCCATTCTCTAGTAGGTCTGTGTCTTTATTCCTGTCTTACCCCTAGGTTCTTCATGACATTTTTTTTTTCTTTTTAACGTCTTTATTGGGGTATAATTGCTTTACAATGGTGTGTTAGTTTCTGCTTTATAACAAAGTGAATCAGTTATACATATACATATGTTCCCATATCTCTTCCCTCTTGCGTCTCCCTCCCTCCCACCCTCCATATCCCACCCCTCCAGGCGGTCACAAAGCACCGAGCTGATCTCCCTG
>NW_021703784.1:39948728-40051395 GCF_005190385.1 Monodon monoceros | reverse complement strand
TTTGTCAGTTGCTTCATTTGCAAATATTTTCTCCCATTCTGAGGGTTGTCTTTTGGTCTTGTTTATGGTTTCCTTTGCTGTGCAAAAGCTTTGAAGTTTCATTAGGTCCCATTTGTTTATTTTTGTTTTTATTTCCATTTCTCTAGGAGGTGGGTCAGAAAGGATCTTGCTGTGATTTATGTCATAGAGTGTTCTGCCTATGTTTTCCTCTAAGAGTTTGATAGTTTCTGGCCTTACATTTAGGTCTTTAATCCA
This sequence comes from Monodon monoceros, assembly GCF_005190385.1. Lineage (NCBI taxonomy): Eukaryota > Metazoa > Chordata > Mammalia > Artiodactyla > Monodontidae > Monodon > Monodon monoceros. The sequence goes on along the minus strand of NW_021703784.1, from coordinate 40,051,140 downwards.
TTTTGAGTTTATTTTTGTGTGTGGTGTTAGGGAGTGATCTAATCTCATACTTTTACACGTACCTGTCCAGTTTTCCCAGCACCACTTATTGAAGAGGCTGTCCTTTCTCCACTGTACATTCCTGCCTCCTTTATCAAAGATAAGGTGACCATATGTGTGGGTTTATCTCTGGGCTTTCTATCCTGTTCCATTGATCTATATTTCTGGTTTGGTGCCAGTACCATACTGTCTTCATTACTGTAGCTTTGTAGTATAGTCTGAAGTCAAGGAGCCTGATTCCTCCAGCTCCGTTTTTTGTTCTCAATATTGCTTTGGCTATTCGGGGTCTTTTGTGTTTCCATACAAATTGTGAAATTTTCTGTTCTAGTTCTGTGAAAAATGCCAGTGGTAGTTTGATAGGGACTGCATTGAATCTGTAGATTGCTTTGGGTAGTAGAGTCATTTTCACAGTGTTGATTCTTCCAATCCAAGAACATGGTATATCTCTCCATCTATTTGTATCATCTTTAATTTCTTTCATCAGTGTCTTATAATTTTCTGCATACAGGTCTTTTGTCTCCTTAGGTAGGTTTATTGCTAGATACTTTATTCTTTTTGTTGCAGTGGTAAATGGGAGTGTTTTCTTGATTTCACTTTCAGATTTTCATCATTAGTGTACAGAAATGCATGAGATTTCTGTGCATTAATTTTGTATCCTGCTACTTTACAAAATTCATTGATTAGCTCTAGTAGATTTTTGGTAGCATCTTTAGGATTCTCCATGTATAGTATCATGTCATCTGCAAACAGTGACAGCTTTACCTCTTCTTTTCCGATTTGGATTCCTTTTATTTCCTTTTCTTCTCTGATTGCTGTGGGTAAAATTTCCAAAACTATGTTGAATAAGAGTGGTGAGAGTGGGCATCCTTGTCCCTTTCCTGATCTTAGTGGAAATGCTTTCAGTTTTTCACCATTGAGGATGATGTTGGCTGTGGGTTTGTCATATATGGCCTTTATTATGTTGAGGAAAGTTCCCTCTATGCCTACTTTCTGCAGGGTTTTTATCATAAATGGGTGTTGAATTTTGTCCAAAGCTTTCTCTGCATCTATTGAGATGATAATATGGTTTTTCTCCTTCAATTTGTTAATATGGTGTATCACCTTGATTGATTTGCGTATATTGAAGAATCCTTGCATTCCTGGAATAAACCCCACTTGATCATGGTGTATGGTCCTTTTAATGTGCTGTTGGATTCTGTTTGCTAGTATTTTGTTGAGGATTTTTGCATCTATGTTCATCAGTGATATTGGCCTGTAGTTTTCTTTCTTTGTGACATCCTTGTCTGGTTTTGGTATCAGGGTGATGGTGGCCTCGTAGAATGAGTTTGGGAGTGTTCCTCCCTCTGCTATATTTTGGAAGAGTTTGAGAAGGATAGGTGTTAGCTCTTCTCTAAATGTTTGATAGAATTCGCCTGTGAAGCCATCTCTTCCTGGGCTTTTGTTTGTTGGAAGATTTTTAATCAGAGTTTCAATTTCAGTGCTTGTGATTGGTCTGTTCATGTTTTCTATTTCTTCCTGATTCAGTCTTGGCAGGTTGTGCATTTCTAAGAATTTGTCCATTTCTTCCAGCTTGTCCATTTTATTGGCATAGAGTTGCTTGTAGTAATCTCTCATGATCTTTTGTATTTCTGCAGTGTCCGTTGTTACTTCTCCTTTTTCATTTCTAATTCTATTGATTTGAGTCTTCTCCCTTTTTTTCTTGATGAGTCTGGCTAATGGTTTATCAATTTTGTTTATCTTCTCAAAGAACCAGCTTTTAGTTTTATTGATCTTTGCTATCGTTTCCTTCATTTCTTTTTCATTAATTTCTGATCTGATCTTTATGATTTCTCTCCTTTTGCTAACTTTGGCATCTTTTTGTTCTCCTTTCTCTAATTGCTTTAGGTGCAAGTTTAGGTTGTTTATTGGAGATGTTTCCTGTTTCTTAAGGTAGGATTGTATTGCTATAAACTTCCTTCTTAGAACTGCTTTTGCTGCATCCCATAGATTTTTGGGTCGTCATGTCTCCACTGTCATTTGTTTGTAGGTATTATTTTATTTCCTCTTTGATTTCTTCAGTGATCACTTCGTTATTAACTAGTGTATTGTTTAGTCTCCATGTGTTTGTATTTTTTACAGTTCTTTTCCTGTAATTGATATCTAGTCTCATAGCATTGTGGTCAGAAAGGGTACTTGATATGATTTCAATTTCCTTAAATTTACCAAGGCTTGATTTGTGACCCAAGATATGATCGGTCCTGGAGAATGTTTCATGAGCACTTGAGAAAAATGTGTATTGGATGGAATGTCCTATAAATATCAATTAAGTCCATCTTGTTTAATGTATCATGTAAAGCTTGTGTTTCCTTATTTATTTTAATTTTGGATGATCTGTCCATTGGTGAAAGTGGGGTGTTAAAGTCCCCTACTATGAATATGTTACTGTCGATTTCCCCTTTTATGGCTGTTAGTATTTGCCTTATGTATTGAGGTGCTCCTATGTTGGGTGCATAAATATTTACAATTGTTATATCTTCTTCTTGGATCGATCCCTTGATCATTATGTAGTGTCCTTTGTCTCTTCTAATAGTTTATTATTTTATGATGTTAAAGTCTATTTTGTCTGATATGAGAATTGCTACTCCAGCTTTCTTTTGGTTTCCATTTGCATGAAATATCTTTTTCCATCCCCTTACTTTCAGTCTGTATGTGTCTCTAGGTCTGAAATGGGTCTCTTGTAGACAGCAAATATATGGGTCTTGTTTTTGTATCCATTCAGCCAATCTTTGTCTTTTGGTGGGAGCATTTAGTGCATTTACATTTAGGGTAATTATCGATATGTATGTTCCTATTCCCATTTTCTTTATATTTTGGGTTTGTTATTGTAGGTCTTTTCCTTCTCTTGTGTTTCTTGCCTAGAGAAGTTCCTTTAGCAGTTGTTGTAAAGCTGTTTTGATGGTGCTGAACTCTCTCAGCTTTTGCTTGTCTGTAAAGGTTTTAATTTCTCCATCAAATCTGCATGAGATCCTTGCTGGGTAGAGTAATCTTGGTTGAAGGTTTTTCTCCTTCATCACTTTAAATATGTCCTGCCAGTCCTCAGTTCTTTTCATTCTTTTTTCTTTATTCTGCTCTGCAGTAGTTATTTCCACTATTTTATCTTCCAGGTCACTTATCCATTCTTCTGCCTCAGTTATTCTGCTATTGATCTCATCTAGAGTATTTTTAATTTCATTTATTGTGTTGTGCATCGTTGTTTGTTTCATCTTTATTTCTTCTATGTCCTTGTTAAACGTTTCTTATATTTTCTCCATTCTATTTGCAAGATTTTGGATCATCTTTACTATCATTATTCTGAATTCTTTTTCAGGTAGACTGCCTATTTCCTCTTCATTTCTTACGTCTAGTGGGTTTTTATCTTGCTCCTTCATCTGCTGTGTCTTTTTCTGTCTTCTCATTTTGCTTATCTTACTGTGTTTGGGGCCTCCTTTTTGCAGCCTGCAGGTTCGTAGTTCCCGTTGTTTTTGGTGTCTGTCCCCAGTGGCTAAGGTTGGTTCAGTGGGTTGTGTAGGCTTCCTGGTGGAGGGGACTAGTGCCTGTGTTCTGGTGGATGAGGCTGGATCTTGTCTTTCTGTTGGGCATGTCCACATCTGGTGGTGTGTTTTGGGGTGTCTGTGGACTTATTATTGTTTTAGGCAGCCTTTCTGCTAATGGGTGGGGTTGTGCTCCTGTCTTGCTAGTTGTTTGGCTTAGGATGCCCAGCACTGTAGCTTGCTGGTCGTTGAGTGAAGCTGGGTGCTGGTGTTGAGATGGAGATCTCTGGGAGATTTTTGCCGTTTGATGTTATGTGGAGCTGGGAGGTCTCTTGTGGACCAGTGTCCTGACGTTGGCTCTCCCACTTCAGAGGCACAGCACTGACTCCTGGCTGCAGCACCAAGAGCCTTTCATCCATACGGCTCAGAATAAAAGGGAGAAAAAGTAGAAAGAAATAATTAGTAGAAGTAGAAAGAAAGAAAGAAAGAAAGAAAGAAAGAAAGAAAGAAAGAAAGAAAGAAAGGAGGGAGGAAGGAAGGAGGGAAGGAAGGAAAAAAGAAAGAACGAAGATAAAGTAAAATATAATAAAGTAAGATAAAATATAATAAAGTTATTAAAATAAAAAATAATTATTAAGAAAAAAATTAAAACAAAAACAAAAAATGGACGGATAGAACCCTAGGACAAATGGTGGAAGCAAAGCTATACAGACAAAATCTCACACAGAGCATACACATACACACTCACAAAAAGAGGAAAAGGGGTAAAAATCATAAATCTTGCTCTCAAAGCCCACCTCCTTAATTTGGGATGATTCGTTGTCTATTCATGTATTCCACAGATGCAGGTACATGAAGTTGATTGTGGAGCTTTAATCCGCTGCTTCTGAGGCTCCTGGGAGAGATTTCCTTTTCTCTTCTTTGTTCTCACAGCTCCCAGGGGCTCAGCTTTGGATTTGGCCCCGCCTCTGCTTGTAGGTCGCCGGAGGGCGTCTGTTCTTCACTCAGACAGGACGGAGTTACAGGAGCCGCTGATTCCGGGGCTCTGACTCACTCAGGCCGGGGGGGAGGGAGGGGCACGGAGTGCGGGGCGGGCCTGCGGCGGCAGAGGCCGGCGTGACGTTGCACCAGCCTGAGGCGCGCCGTGCGTTCTCCCGGGTGAGTTGTCACTGGATCCCGGGACCCTGGCAGTGACGGGCTGCACAGGCTCCCCGGAAGTGGGGTGTGGAGAGTGACCTGTGCTCGCACACAGGCTTCTTGGTGGCGGCAGCAGCGGCCTTAGCGTCTCATGCCCGTCTCTGGGGTCCGCGCTTTTAGCCGCAGCTCGCGCCCGTCTCTGGAGCTCCTTTAAGCAGCACTCTTAATCCCCTCTCCTAGCGCACCAGGAAACAAAGAGGGAAGAAAAAGTCTCTTACCTCTTCAGCAGCTCCAGACTTTTCCCCGGACTCCCTCCTGGCTAGTCGCTGCGCACTAACCCCTTCAGGCTGTGTTCACGCAGCCAACCCCAGTGCTCTCCCTGCCCTCCGACCGAAGCCCGAGCCTCAGCTCTCAGCGCTGCCCGCCCCGGCAGGTGAGCAGACAAGCCTCTAGAGCTGGTGAGTGCCAGTCGGCCCTGATCCTCTGTGCGGGAATCTCTCCGCTTTCCCTCCGCACCTCTGTTGCTGTGCTCTCTTCCGCGGTACCGAAGCTTTCCCTCTCCGCCACGCGCGGTCTCCGTCCGCGAAGGGGCTTCCTAGTGTGTGGAAACGTTTCTTCCTTCACAGCTCCCTCCCACAGGTGCAGGTCCCGTCCCTATTCTTTTGTCTCTGTTTATTCTTTTGCCCTACCCAGGTACGTGGGGGGTTTCTTGCCTTTTGGGAGGTCTGAGGTCTTCTGCCGGCGTTCAGTAGGTGTTCTGTAGGAGTTGTTCCACGTGTAGATGTATTTCTGGCGTATCTGTGGCGAGGAAGGTGATCTCCGCGTCTTTTCCGCCATCTTCCCGGAAGCCCTCCAAATGGTCTTATTAAAATATAATTAAAATGGTAATAACTGTGATGAAAGAAATCTTCTGGGTGCTCTGAGGACCAATAACAAGAAGCCACAGCTAGTCTTGGTGATCGGAGAAATGTGCCTGGAGGGATACAGAAGCTGTGGCGACTGGGAACGTGTTTCCTGATGGAGATGGGGCTGGGAAGAGTTAAACTCAGGGGCAACAGCATGTACAAAGTGCGTGGGGCAGGAGGTGATCTGCCAGGAACAAGAAAAAGGCCAGTGTGGCTAAATGCAGAGTGGTTAGAGATGAGTCCAGAAAAGAAGCGAGGGCCAGATTCAGCTGAACCTTCTCAGGCATTTTAACAGTTTTGGTCTTTATTATCCTGAAAGCACAGGAAATGTGCCCTCAGTGGCACCCTCATTCTCATCAGCCGTGAGTGAACTTTAATCTGCAGCTCCACAGTCCTGGATTTGAACTCGCTGCATTCTTATAACATTCACTTTCTTTCTTTGTTTTGTTTTTTTTTTTTCACTGTCTTTTTGAACCTACTACATTTGACTGGTTTTCCACTTCTGGCTCTCAGGTTCCAAAATGATACGAGGGTCCCAAGAAGCGGGGTGAGGGGATGTCCCAGGAAACCATTTCATTAGCCACGCCCACCACTTTGGGTCCTAATTCTTCCAAAATTGTAAGGTGCAGCAGTATTGACAGAGATGCAGGAAGTAGCAGTTTAGCATCTCTCAGGGTGACTCCACTGACCAGCCTTGTCCGTGTGTGCTTAGTAGCTATTCTCGAAAGATAGGACCTACCCTTGGCCTTTTGGCTCCCCATTCGAGGGGGCAGAGTTCTTGTCAAGCCAGCTCTGAGGCACTGGGTGCTCACACCTAGTCCTTTTACAAGTGCTTTGGGATACTAACCCTGCCCCGGACCTAATATGTTAGGCTAAGGTTGGTTATGTTGAAAATTACTATCTAGGTGCTCCGAGGTTCTTTGACAACTCCTTCCATGTGGATCTACAGAAATGTTACAAATATCTCATCCCTCTCAGGAAATATGTTTTCTTTAGTGAACGTGAAGACCCCACTGACACATGATTCTGCATCCTTGGCCTTCTCAGTTGAGATGGAGGGAAGTTGATGCTCAGCTGTCCTTGATGACCTGTTATTAGGAAGACTCTGGGTAGTCTGGGTAGTGGGGATTGAACCTGTGACCTTGGTCTCATTAGCACTGGGTACTAATCCAAGCAATGTTAGTATAAACCCATGAATCAGTAAAAAATAACCTCAATGGAGAGTATGGGAGAGCTGAAGGAAGCCGATCTGCATTTGTGCCTTGTTTGCTAAGGCACAGTTGTCAGTGATGTCAATGTGAGGAGACGTGACTGACAAGATTTCTGGATTGTCAGCAAACTTCAAGACTGCATTTTTTGACCTACATGTGAGCTGTTTTAAATCCTGGCCAGTTTTTTTCGTTGCTTATTCCCAAATCATCTTCTTTGCCTTCTCCTGTATTCTTTACCTCTCACCATAGTGTGTTCATCTTCCATAAGTTCACCTGTTTTTTCATCTCTTCTCCTTTTTGAGTGTATTGGGATTGCTGCCTAGAATACCTTTTTTAAAAGAGTCTCACCCATTCCCGGATGTATTGTTTCTTCATTTCTTGCCCACGTATTCTTTTTCCCATCTTCGTCTGCCCATTCCCCAGCCTTCATGAGGTGACGCATATAGTATCACGCCATTGTAGAGAGTTGAGTGTGTATCTCTTTTCTTTTTAGATTCATTTAGCAATGCTGTACTGTGCATAATATTTAGGGACCAGTGCTGCTGCCTTCTTACATTTGGGGGCGGCATTTAGCCAAACACCTAGGCCTTTCCAGAACTGCCTTCTAGAACTTGTGACCTGCTTTGTCCAGAATAAGACCAGATCCCATGTGTAATTTTGGAAAAATTTGGAGTTGAATGAATTCTCCCAGAAGTCCTCCAGTAGTCTTTAGGGTGTTTTATCATTTTCACATCTTCCTTTGGTGATTAGATTCTTTGGGATGAGGGAAACCTGATACCCCGTTACCTTGTTTTGGTCCCAGAGCTCTGTGTACCTCACCCTTCCTCAGCTCTCCCAAGGATGCACTTCCTAACATTACCATCACTTATCACAGTGGGGAAGGGAGGTACTGAGGGATGCTCCCCCATATTCTGCTTTCCTGATGCCTGATTTTACTCTGCAGAATACTCTTTTCCTTGAAGGAGACCCACTTTTAAAGGGGTACAGCAATTGGGATGGCTGAAAGGATGTTAACTTTTGGAAATGGGACAGACCGCAGGGACTTAACACAGCAGTAAATATGGGTTGTGTCAGAACGTACTAAGCTAAGGGCTCAGAGAACACATTTCCCTTCAACTGCATTTTGCCCCCTAACTATTGGAATGAACACTGTTAAAAACAATTGTTCCATCTGAAACTATTTGGGTTCTTTTTTCTTTCAGGCAGTTATGCAAGAGTAAATGCTATTACTTGGAAAAGGCTCCTTTTTGCTTTTTTTTCCTTCATTTAAAAAAAATCTTGAGCATAAGTGAACACTAATGTATTTACTCTTTGGTTTCTGCCAGCGAGGCCCACCAGAGAAAAATTGAAATCATGCATTTTTCTGGAACATTTTCCCAGACAGCCAAGCGTAGAAGCAAATTATATCCACTCCATACATTTTTTTTTTCTCTTACCCCATGATGAATTTCTTTCTCCAGAGGGAAAAGTGATTTTTAAAAGGCTTGAACAACATGCTAATCTTCCTTCTTATAGCCCCTGGTTGAATTACCCCTGAATTTGAAGCATTTACTGATGAAATGATACTTGACATTAACCACTGTTGTATGGAAATATTTCTAGCACCTGGGGAGAAAATAAAGGAGGGTGTTCATAACACTGCCGCTGTGTGGCCTGAATCTTCCATTTTTCTCAGGACCAACTTGAATTACACTTGCTTCATGCTGACTGACTTTTCTCCTGAGATACCACTCTTAGACAATAGAAAGATGTGCACAACTGGAAAAAATGAGAATTTACAGTATTATTATAATGAAAAAGATTGGGTTTGGGTAACATCCTGATTTGCTGGTTGGCAGAGCCAACTGGAGGCTTTGGTTTGGGATTTGGTCCTTGTTCAGAATGACAGAAGTTGATATCTTATCCTTGTCAATGAAATACTCTTTTGCTTGTAAAACCCTGCTTAGGCTTGGGGCTCAAGTAGACAAGCACAATTTTCCAGAGAGGTGTGAAATATGAACTTGGTTTTAGGTTTTGCATCTCAGAATATTTTTGATTTGGCAAACTGCTTTTGATCATTGACTAAGTAAAAACAGATAATAAAAACTATGAAAATATAAGGATGATTATTTAACATTAATAAGGTTCTTCCCCTCATACCAGTCTTTGTAGCTCATAGGACTGTGAAAATTCTCTATTTGCCTTTTTTTTTTTAATGAGAAAAGAAAATATACAGCACACTATAGAACATGCAGCTTTTTCTTTAGTTGGAGCATGGAGATGTGTTTATATGACAAATAGTGAAGCAGTTTCTTCAGGGATAAGTGTCAGCTTAGTTGAAATGGGAAAACATACCCTGTGATATGGTGAAGAATAATGAACCAGTCTCAAGAATCTTGGGATTAGCCCTCACCTCCAAAGCTTTCCAGGCAGCTGTTTGACCTGTCTGAGCCACAATATCTAGCTTGGACTCAATTAGTGTTTCCCCAACAAAATATTGTTTCTTCTCCTGCTGGTGGTGGTATGGGGAGGGGGTAGGAATGGGGAGGAAATTCATGATCAAATACATTTTAGAAGTAGTGCATATACTATCCCTTGGGATCACAATTTACATAGTATGTCTGTGCATGCAATGAGAATTTCTGAATCCTGACCAAGTACCAAGGAACTTGACTTTTCCTAGTGTAAGTAGACAATAAATACAGATTGTCCTTTCCTAGGGAGTTAACAAAGCAGGGCAAATTATTAGAGGTGACTAAGGAAGGGAGATGGGGAAAGTTTATTTTGGAGCATAGTAAAGGCTCCAAGAAGTTCTAGATTAAGAAATCTGTTTAGCTTTGTTCAACCAGCATTTCCTAAAACGTTTTTTAGTTGCACACCTATTTTCATATCATAGAATGATGTGTCATAGGACACAGTTTGGGAAATGGTGTACTATTTCCCCAAGGTGTCTAGGTTTAATGACTGTAATTCCTGATTTGTCCAATGCTCATTTTCATCCTCTCCCTGGAGCATGTTGTGAAGTACAGTCTAGACAGTGTACACTGGCTAGACAAGTCTCACTCGACAAAAATTGATTGAAGTTTTGCCTTTTCAAGTTAGATACTGTAAAAGAAGAAGAAACAAGGGAGCTTACTGTCCAGTATGTAATTTACAAACACACATAAGTAACTTTGATACAAGGAAGGCAGTGCTATCAGGAGGTGCATATAAATAAGCTACAGACAGTTTAGGGCAGTGGTTCTCAGAGTACTGGTCGTCCCAAGACCAGCATCTCCTGCGAACTTGTCAGAAAAGAAATTCTCAGCCCCTACCCCAGACCAACGGATCCAGAATCTCTATGGTGGAGCCCTGCAATGTGAGCTTTAGCAAGTCCTACCATGTTTCCGACATTTGCTAAAGTTTAAGAATCTCAGTTTTAGATGTGGAGCTCACTTTTGGATGCAGGTGGGTATCTCCAGGATTGCTTCATAAAGTATGAGGCATTTTAGCTAAATCTAAGAAGATGGAAAATAATTATAGGCATGAACAAGTAGAGACCTGTATTATAAAGGAAGCAATAGCAACGAGACAGATTCACAGTAGAGATCTGAGGTCTAATTTTAGCTTTTTTACTGGCGAGCTGTGTGACCTTGTCCAAATTACATAACCTCTCTTGGTGTGTTTCCTCAACTCTAAAACTGGGTTGTTGGATGAGACAATTTTATGATCCTTGTGTCTGTAAAACTCATTGGGTTTCCATGCCTCTGGTTTAGTATATCATAATGTCATCTGAATAATGGCATGACATGAATTATTTGTGACGCAAATGCTTAGTATATTATCCTGTACACTCTAGCTACAATGATTTGTATTAAGAAAACTACACAGTAAACATTTTTTCTACTTTTCAGGCAGCCATTACCATCAGCCAGAGAGTAAAACTTTATTCCCAAGTGTGTCATACAGCCAGTCTATAACTGATTTCAGGAGCAAGGACCCAGAACGTAAAGTAGTGCCATGAGGATGGTAATTTAAGCCATATTGAAATATGCTGCTCTAGAAGGTAGGGTTTAGCAGTATCTGGCTGTGCTGGGGCTCATCATTGCAAGGCGAAATCCTGCTAGAACTTGTCAGGAATTAAAGGCCAAATCTGAGGACTAGGTCCCTAATGCAGCTATAGTTTCCTAAGTTTGAAAGTGTACACTCAGGAGTTGGGAATGAGTTACAGAGCCTTGGCAAGAACCCTTAGCCTGTGTTACCATGCAAAAGACCCCTCCCTGGCTCTGACCCCAACCCATGGCAGGAGCCTGGGTCTGTGGAAAGGTATCTTTCCTATTAGGGATGGACTACCCCATGGATTGTCTTCCTCTTGACCCCTTATCCTCAGCCCAGTTTTCAGTTATTTTCTATTTCGTATCCCTTCTTCTGAACACCTTAATAATTATAATGCCAGTACATATTTGTGAAACATTTACTGTGTGCCAGACACAGTTGTAAGCCTGTTTCATGAGAGTGGGAACTGGTATAATCCCTGTTTTAAAGATAAGGAAACTGAGACTTAAAAAGCTTTAAGTGGGGCTTCCCTCGTGGCACAGTGGTTGAGAGTCCGCCTGCCGATGCAGGGGACACGGGTTCACGTCCCGGTCCGGGAAGATCCCACATGCCGCGGAGCAGCTGGGCCCGTGAGCCATGGCCGCTGAGCCTGCGCGTCCGGAGCCTGTGCTCCGCAACGGGAGAGGCCATAACAGTGAGAGGCTTGTGTACCGCAAAAAAAAAAAAAAAAAAAAAGCTTTAAGTGTTACCCCAAAGTCACCCAGCCAGTAAGTGGCAAACCTCTATTCAAGTCAGATATCTCTGACCTTTGGGTCTCATGGAGTGATCCTTTACTTTTCGTAAAGAAGACATCCTTTCCCTTCAATGTGGCTTCTCTTGTTGGAAAAAAAAATGCCACCGAAGGTTGTAAATTTCCTCTATTATCCCTCTCTTGTGACTCACAGATTTTGCCCTCTCTAAAAACTGCCTTAGTTAATGATATTAATAGCCAGCAGTTGTATACTTACCACGTGCCATGGACTATTTTAAGTGCTTTATATTTATCAACTCAAATCCGATTTGGTAGGCAGTATCATTCTCATTGTGTAGTTGAAGAAACTGAGGCACAGACAGGTTAGATAGCTTACCCAAGGTCACACAGGTACTAAAGAGCAGTGCTAGGGACGTCCCTGGTGGCGCAGTGGTTAAGAATCCACCTGTCAATGCAGGGGACACGGGTTCGAGCCCTGGTCTGGGAAGATCCCACATGCAGCGGAGCAACTAAGCCCGTGTGCCACAACTACTGAGCCTGCGCTGTGGAGCCCATGAGCTACAACTACTGAGCCTGCGAGCCACAACTACTGAAGCCCGCGTGCCTAAAGCCCGTGCTCCACAACAAGAGAAGCCACCGCAATGAGAAGCTCGTGCACCGTAGTGAAGAGTAGCCCCCAATCTCTGCAACTAGACAAAGCCCGTGGGTAGCAACGAAGACCCAACACAGCCATAAATAAATAAATAAATAAATAAATAAATAAATAAATAAATAAATAAATAAATAAATAAATAAATTTGTTAAAAAAAAAAATAATAAAGAGCAGTGCTGGGATTCAAACCAGGCAGTCATGCACCAGAGTGTGTGTTCTAGAACCAGTGTACACAGAGCGTTTGTGTAGGTTTCAGACACAGTCGCAGCACACCTGAGCCGTGACTGACCTTCCCTTGGCAGTTTGAACATAAGGCATCTTCGTCAAGGATGCCTGTAAAGGGCTGGCCCTTCAGAGACTGACTTTGTTCTTTGTTTCACAGGCTGTCATAGCACATTCCCCAAGCATCATCTCTGGCTTACAAAACCCTTTGAAAATCTGTAAGATACGAAGAGATGGAGTAAAAATAGAATGCTTTTCTAAGATGCTGTTTCTACTGTTCAGATATCCCAGCTGTTTAAAGAGGCCAGCTTACTGATGGCAAAATACAGCTTCCTCAGGTTACCTAAGCAAGTAGAGGCACTCCAGGACTCCACTGAGTCAAGGCAGTCCCAGAGAGGTGGCCTTTGTAAGAGCTGTTCATTGCCCTGAGGTCTGTGGTATTTTTTCATCCCTGGAAAGAAAATCCGCATGCCCTTTTACATCCCAGGCTAAGATCCCCTCTGAGTGGGCAGGGCTGGATGGTGAGGCATGCTGGACTGCTTCTGGAAAATAAACGTCTCGAAGATTGATGAGTTGATGATCTCTTTGGAGATTATACCAAAAATTATTGATTATGTTACTAAGTCGTAGAAAATAGGCTCTGAGGTTGGGAACTAAGTGCTTTCTTTAAAATAATCCAGAAGCAGTAAAATAAATCAATGTGCAGAGCTTCTCAAACACCATCACTATCATATTGGCTTCACAGATAGCTTGGCTTCAATATGGAAAAAACAGGACTCTTTTTTTAAGAAAACATCTTAACAGTCATCTTGGCATACTAAAAAAAGGAAGCCAGAAACTAATTCTAGTACTTACTTTGCAGAATTTTAAAGAATTTCTCACTTCTAGCACTTGTTTATTTTCTAAATTGATGGAGAAAACTTCAAGGTTTTGAAATAATTTGTGCCATATAAGACTTTTTTTTTTTTCAAAAATAAATATACCAAAACCTCATGAGATATTTTTTGGTTTTAACAACTGAAGCCAACAAGCTCAATCCTGCTCAAGTTTTTTGGAGGTAAATCCAAATTTCAGAGCACAATAATACGGTTCCATTTCAGCGTGGTTTGAAGTCTTTTCATTTGCGTTTAAGACCATTGGTTCTGCTTTATAAGAAAAGTATTCCAGCAGTGTATCTTGCTGAAAGAAAAACTCAGTATGCAAAAGTACTGATTTTCAAATAGTTAACATGAATGATGTTTTTCATATTATGACAACATTCTGTGTTTTGAAGGATTCACCAGAAGGGTTTGTAAAAGTAACTGTCCCCCAGGGCACTTCAACGTTTACTTATAAACAGTTAACTACTTAGAGGAGGCAATAACACCAGGGAGACTAATAAGATGTCAGAAAACAAAGATGGCTGCAAAATGTTGATAAACCACAGCGCTAAAATTGTAATATAACTCAAAGGAAAACTAATTCAATTGACACACATTTCCATTTGGTATCAGCTCGAACCTGGGAGATCTGAGACCTCATGTTAGGGAATCTCGTCCTCTTTATGGGCCTCAGTTTCCTCATCTGTAAACTCAAGAGATTGAAACAGATGTTCTTTAAGGCTCCTTTGAATCAGTATAATTTCTTGATTCTGTTTCCTGAAGTAAGATGTGCTTATTTTGGGGATTTGGAAACTGAGCATGTTAAAGGCTTCTGGGCCTCTGTTTACTTCTGTACCTTAATATTCTGTTCAGCAAACCAGTATTGTATGCCTCCTACGTGGTATGTGGTTGGTGGTACATGCCGGACTGCATGCTGGGAAGAGAGTGGTGCCCAAGTTTGGCTCATCCCATCAGGTTTCCTTCAATCTGGACTTAGGGTGGGGATGGGAGACAGACTAAGAAAACTTCAATTGAACTGAATTTACCATTGGAATGGTTTTCTTCTCTGGTGATCAAAGAGTCCAGACTCCTTGGGCTAAGTATTGGTGAAACCCCAGGAGTGCCCTGGGTGTAGACTAGTGAGTGGGAAACGAGGCAGAAACTTGCTTTGTATGTCCCTGGAGATGCTGGGAGTAACCTGTTTGCTACCTTAAGAGAGTGCACATGCCTTCGGTCATCCCCTTATAAAAACCTTGTCTCCTTCCACTGTGTTCATAGTGAACCTTAAAATAACTCTTCTGCTTTGGAGCGTTCTCAGATATGAAATACAAGAATTTCATGAGTCATACGGGTTCTTATCAAAGCTTCTGCTGGTTTCTATCTGTGGTCTCTACAGAGGGCTCTGTCACTCCCATCTTTCAGCTGAGTGTCCTCCACGGAGAGGCACCTCCAGTCGCACTGGTCCCCTGGGCTTCACTCTCCTGAACCTTCTGCATCCAATCTGCTGCTTTCCACAGAACTTAGCACATGGGGCATTTCCAAAGGACAGCCAGCCAGAGGAACTGCATATGAAATTAACTTCTTTTATAAAAAGTCATCCCATCTTTCTGCTTTTCATTTTTATTGTCTATTCTGCTTACAAAATCCGTATAGTAAACTGTACTCTTTCTACCCACCTACTCAGTGTTTCCTTGGTACTTCACCAGGTGACAGCAGCAAGGCATAGTTCCTCCTCAGTTGGAACCAAGCAAATGCAGGCCCAGAATTTCACTTATGAGAGTCTCCTGTAAGGTAGAGTTGGGGGGAAAAAGATGAGAAAGTGTATGGGGTGTGGAGAGAGTGTGCTACTAGGAAAATGAGGTTTGATGTTCTCATCCAAAAAAGGGTATAATAGCATGTGTCTTGCCAACCTTGGCTATTTTTATAAACTACAAAGATATCTTTGTAGATGCTAAACTTCCATAGGGGATTTTTTAGCTTGCAGCCAGTGATTGCAATTAGTTTAAACCCAGAATGGAGATCATCAAATAGAGAGGACGTGTGGGTTTTATGCTTTTCCATCAATGATAAATACTGATTAGTTCAACAGAATGAAATTATGTCATATGTGCTTCTAGGGAACCTTGACTATTTCATGCTTGCTTATAGATAATTTAGGAAGAATGGTGGTGTGATAGGAAAAAGCATGGCTTTTAGAGCAAGAAAGACCAGGGTTCGAGATCCTGCTCTGCTACTTACCAGCTGGGAGACATTGGTTGGGCCAGTGTTTCAACCAAGTGGGTTAACTTTTCTTTCAGTTTTCTAACATGGAGTTGGGTGAAATCGTACTTAGGGTGTTGTAAGGATTAAATGTAACAAAAGGGCTAAGTCACAGTGTGCCGGCTAAAGGATTCATTTCCTATCTCCTCTTCTCTCCCATTCTGTTTCCTATAGAAGAGATGGAGAGAGGAAATGGGAGGGTCCGGTGAATATGTCTTGGTGGAAGAACTAATACATTTGGTTGTTCTAAAAATCTGAGCCATCATGGTATAAATAGGCTTAGCTCTTCCCTGTTAAATAGCGTTTCCCCTCTCTATTTTTAAAGCACTTGACAGATTTTAGAGTTAAAATAGGAAAATGTTTTGATAATCTACATAGTCAGAGCTGTGGTGACTTGGAAATTTAATAGTGGCTGATAAAAATAACTGGAAGTAATTCCTTCAGTTACTCTTAAGAAAATAAATCTCTTGTCATTCTTTAAATTTTTCTTGCACAAAATCTTTCTTACCTCCCTTGTCCTTAGTGGCACAGTCGACTTGTGAATATCGCTTAGCTCATGCAACTGCTTAGGGATGGTCCTTCCTGCTTTGTTTGTTACGTGCTGTTTTGTTCATCCTCATGGTAGTAGATTATGCCTTAATCTTGATCAGTTTAAAAGTCGACACAACAGAAGATGGTGATACCTTGAAAACATTTCTTTAAAGATCATAGTTATAAAAGTAATTACACAACCATAGATGAACAATGTTAACTGAAGAAATATTAGAAAATGCAAAGATGCCCCCAAACCCACAACACAGTTAATTCATTTTAAATGTAAAAATGCACTTGTATATATAAATGTTTAAATAATAATAGAATGATATCATATATACATTCTGTTTTATGATTTTTTTAAATTTAGCATTATATCTTACTTCATCAGAAAATATACATCTTTTTATCATTATTTATTTTTTATCATTATTTTTAATGGCTTCATAGTATTTTGTTTTATGAAATGTGCCACAAATTAATTGCTTCTCTATTGATAAGCAGCTAATATCGTTTCAATCTTTTGTATTTTAAACTGTGCTCTAAATGTACAATTGTCTAATTATTTCCATAGGATAATTGCCTAGAAGGTAATTTTATGTCAGAGGTAAATGCACTTTTTAAGGCTTCCAGAACATATTTCTAAATTGACCTTCAGAATGCAAGAAATCTTCTACCAATAAACAATGCTATCAGCAGTGTAAAAGTGTCATTTAAAAAAAATCAAATAAGGTAAATTTAAATCCTAGTGGTTTTGAATTCCTTGTGGTATTCCATCTAGTAGTGGTAAGGATTCTAATTTTTTTTTCTCATATTGATGTTTTAGTAAAAAGATTTTATAATAAAGTTTTTAAAAAGCACTCTTTCATAACCGTTATTTCCTGTTCCTTCTCCCATGTTCCTCTAGGTTAATGTATCTTTTCTCTCTTTCTTTTTCCCCCTCCAGGATGGAAGTATGATGTGATGGATATAACTATGGGATACTGTGTAGGTACACGGCCTCCCTCTTGCCTCATTCTCCTGCTTCTCAAGCTTTTGGCCACTGTCTCTCAGGGGCTGCCGGGGACCGGGCCCCTTGGCTTCCACTTCACACATTCCATATATAATGCTACCGTGTATGAGAACTCGGCAGCAAGGACCTACGTCAACAGCCAGAGTAGAATGGGCATCACCTTAATAGATCTGTCCTGGGATATCAAATACAGAATAGTGTCTGGAGATGAAGAAGGCTTTTTCAAAGCAGAGGAAGTCATCATTGCAGATTTCTGTTTTCTCAGAATAAGAACTAAAGGTGGCAATTCTGCCATATTGAATAGGGAAATTCAGGACAATTATTTATTGATAGTAAAAGGTTCTGTTCGAGGAGAAGATTTGGAAGCATGGACTAAAGTGAGCATACAGGTTTTAGATATGAATGATCTGAGACCCTTATTTTCACCCACAACCTACTCTGTTACAATCGCAGAAAGCACACCTTTAAGGACTAGTGTTGCCCAGGTGACAGCAACAGATGCAGATATCGGTTCCAATGGAGAATTCTACTACTACTTTAAGAACAAAGTTGATCTCTTTTCAGTTCACCCCACGAGTGGTGTCATCTCTTTAAGTGGACGATTAAATTATGATGAAAAGAATAGGTATGATCTGGAAATTTTGGCTGTGGACCGGGGGATGAAGCTCTATGGGAACAATGGAGTGAGCAGTACTGCAAAGCTTTACGTTCACGTTGAACGAATAAATGAGCACGCTCCAACTTTCCACGTGGTCACTCATGTGCCTTTCTCACTGGACAAAGAGCCCATATATGCGCTGGTGACCGTGGATGACCTAGATGAAGGAGCCAATGGAGAGATTGAGTCTGTTTCCATTGTGGCTGGGGATCCTTTAGATCAATTCTTCCTGGCTAAGGAAGGAAAGTGGATGAATGAGTACAGGATTAAGGAGAAGAAGCGGGTTGACTGGGAGAGCTTTCCCTATGGCTACAATCTCACTCTTCAAGCCAAAGACAAGGGGTCACCTCAGAAATTTTCAGCAGTAAAGATAGTCCACATTGCCAACCCCAAAAGAGACACTGTCCCAGTTAGGTTTGAAAAAGAAACGTACGATGTGAGCATTAGTGAATTTTCCCCTCCTGGTGTCGTGGTTGCTATAGTAAAATTAAGTCCCGAACCTCTAGATGTGGAATACAAATTATCCCCTGGAGAGGATGCACGGTACTTCAAAATTAATCCTCGGTCAGGTCTGATCGTCACAGCACAGCCACTGAATACCATTAAGAAGGAGGTTTATAAACTAGGGGTGACAAATAAAGAAGGGGATTTAAAAGCACAAGTCACCATCAGCATAGAGGATGCGAATGATCACACCCCAGAATTTCAGCAGCCACTGTATGATGCTTTTGTGAATGAAAGTGTTCCAGCGGGAACAAGCGTTTTGACAGTTTCAGCTTCCGATAAGGATAAAGGAGAAAATGGGTACATCACCTATAGTATTGCCAGCTTGAATTTGTTGCCATTTGCCATTAACCAGTTTACAGGTGTTATTAGCACAACTGAAGAATTGGATTTTGAATCCTCTCCAGAAACATACAGGTTCATTGTCAGAGCCTCTGACTGGGGTTCGCCATACCGCCATGAAAGTGAGGTCAATGTGACTATTCGAATAGGAAATGTCAATGACAACAGCCCTCTCTTTGAAAAAGTGGCTTGCCAGGGAATTATTTCCTCTGACTTTCCAGTTGGGGGCCATATCACAGCTGTCTCAGCGATCGATATCGATGAACTGGAACTTGTAAAGTACAAAATCATCTCTGGAAATGAACTTGGTTTCTTTTATTTAAACCCAGACTCTGGTGTATTGCAGCTTAAAAAGTCACTGATGAATCCTGGAATTAAAAATGGAAATTTTGCCCTTAGGATTACAGCCACCGATGGGGAGAATTTTGCGGATCCTATGTCTGTTAACATTTCAGTCCTGCACGGGAAGGTGTCTTCAAAGAACTTCAGTTGCCGAGAAACTCACGTGGCTCAGAAGCTGGCAGAGAAACTACTCATTAAGGCCAAAGCAAATGGGAAGCTGAATCTGGAAGATGGATTTCTGGACTTTTATTCAATTAATAGGCAGGGGCCACATTTTGACAAGTCATTTCCTTCTGATGTGGCCGTGAAGGAGAATCTGCCAGTTGGTGCTAACATCCTGAAGATTAAAGCCTATGATGCCGACTCTGGCTTCAATGGAAAGGTGCTATTTACAATATCCGATGGGAATACGGATAGTTGTTTTAATATTGATATGGAGACCGGGCAGCTTCAAGTCCTTATGCCCATGGATCGAGAACACAGAGACCTCTATCTCCTTAATATCACTATCTATGACTTAGGTAATCCACAAAAGTCTGCGTGGAGGTTGCTCACCATCAATGTGGAGGATGCTAATGACAATAGCCCAATTTTTCTTCAAGACAGTTACTCAGTTAACATTCTTGAAAGTTCAAGTATTGGCACTGAGATTATTCAAGTGGAAGCCAGAGACAAAGACTTGGGTTCTAATGGTGAAGTGACTTACTCAGTCTTGACAGATACACAGCAGTTTGCCGTCAATAGCTCCACTGGAATCGTGTATGTAGCTGATCAGTTGGACCGGGAATCCAAAGCAAACTACTCTTTAAAAATAGAAGCCAGAGACAAGGCAGAAAGTGGCCAGCAGCTGTTTTCGGTTGTCACCCTGAAGGTTTTCTTGGATGATGTCAATGACTGCTCCCCGGCTTTCATTCCCAGTAGCTATAGTGTGAAGGTTCTTGAAGATCTCCCCATTGGCACTGTCATTGCTTGGCTGGAGACCCATGACCCAGACCTGGGACTGGGGGGTCAAGTGCGCTATTCTTTGGTCAATGATTATAATGGGAGATTTGAAATAGATAAAGCAAGTGGCACCATCCGCCTGAGCAAAGAGCTCGACTATGAAAAGCAACAGTTCTATAACCTCACCGTTCGGGCCAAAGACAGAGGGCGGCCTGTCTCTCTGTCATCCGTTTCCTTTGTTGAGGTGGAAGTGGTGGACGTCAATGAAAACCTCCATACTCCCTATTTCCCAGACTTTGCTGTTGTTGGATCTGTAAAAGAAAACTCACGGATTGGAACAAGTGTGCTGCAGGTTACTGCCCATGATGAGGACTCCGGGAGGGATGGAGAGATCCAGTACTCCATCAGGGATGGCAGTGGTCTTGGAAGGTTCAACATAGATGACGAGAGTGGTAAGTTTCATATTTTGTGCAAGAATTACTGTTTCTCTTCTCATGAATTGTCAACATTGGAAAAGTGAATGGCTATTCTTGCACTCAAACGGAATGACAGATGAGGTTGCATTTGGTGCAGAGGTGATGCAAGTAAAAGCTTTTCCGTAGAATGCATTGACTTGTAAGAAAACCTGTTTATACAGTGATAGCCAGTGGTTTTCAGTGGGAGTCCCTGGTTTTTGTTTTTCTTGTTCAGCGTTGCCATCACCAGGTTATCTTTCAATAAGTGTAAATAATTGTCGCCTCTGTTGAGTGCACTTCTGACCTTCACTAAATTAAGGGACCTGATAAAGTAAATTACATTTGAATTGGCTTTAAATTAGAAGTGTGAAATGGATTTTCAAATGGATCTTATATACCAGTGTTTCCCTTTATAGTAAGGCTTTTCTAAAGTGATATTGCATTAGTTGCTTGGTCTCTTGTGTTTCCCAGGCACATCTGGCCCTTGAATGACAGGCATTTGCACTGCATCGGCCCCATTAACGCATGGAGGCAACCTTCTACAAATGTTTTCATGATAGACTGGAGGAGGCACGTTGTGGCTTTTATTTATTTAAAAAATGGTTTTAAGATTTTATCTGTAAGAATTTACCTTTCACAGAAACACTTTAAAATATGGGACAAAATAGTCCCAATATTTTCGTTGTCCCCTACCTGTTTATTTATACACTGTCATAGATACAGGTATAGATTTTATTTCTATTCTTATTATTGTCATTATTTGCCTTTAAATGTACAGGTGCTTAGACACCTGCTTGTGTGTGTGTGTGTGTGTGTGTGTGTGTGTGTTCCTTGATCAACACAGTGCCTTTTTCTAATCTTCTCTAGATTGTACACATCTCAAGACAGGGACTGTGTCTTCTCTATTCCTGTGTGAATGGTACTATTAGCACTTTACAGTTTGGGGGCACATTTGTATCCAGTAAATCATTTTGTACAACACTCACAGGGTGTTTTGTTCCCAGTAATGATGATGAAGAAAACAGTGGGAAGGTGTCATCATAGGGATGCTAGTTGTACATTAATTATACTAGAAAAAGGGTTTGAGAAGGTATTAAATACTGGATAGGAGTTACAAAACTGTGTATACTGTCAAAAATTTAAACTGTAATTTTTTTGTATAAATGGTTTCTCATTTTGGCTAGTGTAAAGTGTAAAATTGATCTCCATAGCCATAATGAAGGAAAAGGTAAATGTCAAGAAAACTGGGTTCTGATGTAGCCATATACTCTATCTTATTATATATAGCTTGTCATTTGATTAGAATATATTTTTACCTTTGAGGTACAAAATGAGAAAGCAAAAGTAGTAACCTTTACTGGGTGTCTATTCTATGCTAATACTTTACTATTAATAATAATGACTTCATTGAGCACTTGCAATAGGCGACACACCATATGAAGGGTTTTAGAGTCGGGTCTTATTTAATTCTCCCAACAGCCCCTCCAGAACTAATACTCATCAACTCATGAACTGATGTTCAGAGAAGATACCTGGTTTCAAGTTTAGCTCTGAGTAACTGCAGTATACACTGCTGTCTCACATCTAAAGACAAGTATGGGCTTCCTTGCATGTTCCTAGATACACATGAATTTGGTGTTGATCTAAAATCTGTAAGACAATAAAGTGTTAAACGGGTTTCAAAGTCCTTACAATCCTGGACTTGTTGGCTGATGGCACCAGCCATTAATCACCTTCCTTCTTCCTCACAGTCCCATTGTTTGTGTGGCTCTTCAGTGTGAGAAGCTTACCTTTGGGACTCAGGTGGATGTAGGTAGGTAGGTCAACAGGAAGGTGTCAGGCTGAATCATTAACAACTGCAACCTTCATGACTACATCAAGCCACAATGAGTTGTTTTCATTAGTTTCATCTTGGTGTAGCTTAATGCAGAGAAGAGCAGGTGCAATTTGCTGAGAGTGGCCTAGATTTTCCATGTTTGTACCGTGCTATTTTGTTCTCATCTTGGGTGTTATTTCAGAAAATGTGTGTATAGTCATCTGATGATGTAGCTGCTTTTATAATTCTTTACATAAATAGAAATTATTTTTATTGAAGTATAGTTGATTTACAATGTTGTATTAGTTTCAGGTGTACAGCAAAGCAATTCAGTTATATATATATATGTGTGTGTGTGTGTATGTATATATGTGTGTATATATATACATATTCCTTTTCAGATCCTTTTGCATTATAGGTTATTTGAAGATATTGAGTATAGTTCCCTGTTCTATACAGTAGGTCCTTGTTGTTTATCTATTTTATATATAATAGTGTGTACCTGTTAATCCCAAACTCCTAATTTATCCCTACTCCCTTTCCCCTTTGGTAACCATAAGTTTGTTTCCTATGTCTATGAGTCTGTTTCTGCAACTCCCTACTTTGCATTATTCCTTTATATTCTGGATTGTATAAAATAAGTTTTGCCATGAGTGATGATAATTCCATTTTCATTTTGACATTGCTTTGTGACTTAAAAATCTCTTTTCTTATGACATCAACTCCCTTGGGGTAACAAATAGCTAAGTGCGTTGTGCAAACCCACATACCTATTAGAGGATTTAGATCTAGAACCAGCTCTCCTCAGTCCTAACTCAGTGTTCTTTTCTTTGGATTCATTACCCATGTTTCTGATTTACTTTCCTAGAGGATTATTCATTTTTAAAACCATAGTGACTATTTCTTTTCTTCCTTTTTCGAATTTTATTTTATTTTTTTATACAGCACGTTCTTATTAGTTATCTGTTTTATACATATTAGTGTATATATGTCAATCCCAATCTTTTCCTCCTTTTTATTTCATTTTGTTTCCCTCTTTTAGGAAGCAAAACTATCTTTTTCTCTAGGTTAGAGGAAAAAAGTTTCAACTTAATGTTGAAATCTTTATGAAGATTATAATTTCCATATGGTAATATTCTTAACCATCTTCCTTCTGTCTCGCTTCTTGCAGATTTTAACATCCCAGCCCAAAAAGCTGATGAGGAATGATTGCCTGGACTTGTGCCATGGGGATGCTAGGGTTAGGGAGAAGTTTGGCAAATGTATGTCCAACAAGAGAAGCCATCACCATGGCGCTACTGGGTTTGCGCTACTGTTGAATGATCAATCAGCTCTTTGCTTCCCAGCTCTAAAAATCGTGGCTTGAGCTGCTGGTAGAATGAGTGGTTGTTTAGCCCTACAGCTGTTACTGGGTCTTAAGTTTGGACTCTGTTGTTTCATATGACCCCTTGGGTATAATAAAATGGCCTAAAGTTGTTGGGGTTTTCGTCTTTCAAGAACCTTAAGTCATCCGGCAAAGGTTCTGTCATGGCTTGCCTTGTTTAATGGGTCTAAACTTATGCATGCACATGAGTCAGCTGGAGAGTTTGTCAGCAATGCAGATCCCCAGGACTGATTCCCAAAGATTCTGATTCAGTTGGTCTGGGGTAGGAGCTGAGGGATCTTCATTCAAGCACTCCAAGTGGTCCTTCTGTGTGTGGTTCAGAAACACTACCCTAAATTTACCTGGGCTCCTTAGAGTGTGTCTATCAGATTATATCTTTTCTGTAAAATCCTGTTCCTTATTCTTTGGAAAGGCAGGGAATTGAGCTCATATTTTAGATAAGTTTCTTTTCTAGTCAAGTATTCCAATCCAAATAAATTTTCTGTTATTCATTAGTGGTGATAGTTTTCTGAATGCCTTCCCAATGGATCAAAATCTATTTCTGTGCTTCAGTAATTGCAGTGCTCCTGTTTTGTGAGACAGCTTATGCTGGGATTAGTTGATCCATTTAGTAGTTTTATGTTCTTGACCTTTTTGGAGCTCAGTGAACAAAACCATACCTTTGAAATTCTTTACCATGCATGGGCATTTAATAAATGTTTAATAATGTTCACAGTAAATGGATTAACTGAGGGGCCCCCAACTACAGTGGATTTGACGACAATTTAAATGACCAGTCTGGAAGATGCAATTTAATCTTTTTTTTCCTTCACAAAGAACGCATTCTTATTCTTTGACATAATAGGAATGCATATTCTTGACTACTCAGAAGTTTTAGAAGGTTTATACAGAACACACTGTACATTTTAAACAGTGATTTTCTATTAGATTCTTTTGTAAACTGCAAACTTGAACAATGACTTCACTGTTTTATTTACCTGGTGTTAAAGAAGTATTTAATCCAGATAAACAATTTCCAGTTTAGCACATTAATCATGGGTAATTAGGAAGATATTTTACCATCCGTTATTACTAATTATATTATTGCTTCCATTTATCAAGTACCTATTGTGTGCTAAGCACTATGCTAGGTGCTTTGTGGGTACTTTCTAGTTGTCATAGTAATCCAGCAGGTGAGGTTCAGTGAGGTTTGCCCAAACAGGGTCAGGCATCTGGAAGTTGTTAGAACTGGATGCTCTAGTGCAATTGACTCCAAATCTCATGTCAGTTCCCCTCTTTTCCACTGCAGTGTGCCATAATAACCTTGCTAAGCATACGTATTAGTCAGATTTTTTCTGTATTATTACTGTATAACAAACAATCACAAAATTTCAATGGCTTATAAAAGCAGAGATTTTTTTCTTCTTGCTCTTAAGTCTGGGAAGACAGTTGAAGTTGTTGCAGGCTGTAGATTGAGTTACGATTTGTTCTACGTGTGTTTCCTACTTCAGGACCCAGGCTGAAGGGAGTCCTCACTGTCTGGGATGTAGTGTTCTCAAAGTCAGATCAGGAGTGCAAGAGGCTGATGGAAGTTTGTGGTGCCTCTACTCAAGACTGGCCCACATTCCATTGGCCAAAGAAGGTCTGGGGGCCAAGTTCAACATTGATGTGGGGTAGAGAGTAGTACTTCTCTTACAGAGGGAGGGAGGAAGAGGAATGAATAATTACTGAATAATTAATAATAATAATTACTGAATAATAATACAGCCTAACATAGCATGTGACAGCTCTCACTATTGTCTTCATAACTTAACATTAGTTGGACACTACCTTTGTGGAAGGCACTGGGACAGGCAGTGGTGACACAGAGAGCTACAAGTATCAGACCTGGGCCTTCTATAGTGGGACCAGGATCTTTCAAGCTCTCCAGTGTTGAGATGCTGTACTTGATCTTCTATAGGGAGAAGGAGTCACTTCAACTGGTGGCCAGGGAAAGAATAAATGCATAGAGCTTTTATTTGTTTAGTTCAACTGAAGAATGTTTACTGGCTGCCAGTGCTGAGTCTAATACTCTTTTATCTGCAGAGTAATAATTAGAGAGTCAAGAGTGGGTGGATGAAAACCAAGAACGGGAAAATTTGTATTGTTAGAAATTTGAGAAGCTTTTGTCATTGCAGAAATCGGATGTCCCAACCCAGATATTTTAAAAGGTGGGTAATATCCGTAGGATCATGTTTCTTGCATAATGTCATAAAATATAAGCTTCCCTTTTCTGATATTCAGAGGCACCAGAAATCATATTTTATCTTACTGTCTTACTGTTTCTTACTGAAATCATATTTTATCTTACTATCTTACTGTTAATCTTTCCAGTTTCTTCTCCCCAAACTTTCCTGTTCAACTCCTTTTTGACAATTTGAGGTGTAAGGCAGATGCTACTCGGCGACTTTGGTGCAATTCATGATGATTCCAAACTAAATGGTGTTGCCCATCCTCATTCTTTTTTCAAGGTGACATTTTGTCTCTACCCATCTAGGTCAAAAGAGAATCACTGAATTTTGGCTCAAAATTTGCCCCTGGGACCAGAGCAAGTAAAGGAGAGGAATGAAGTTATGATCAAGTGACAGCAGAAACTTTTCTCGGCTCTGGATTTTTAACCTTAGCTCTAGACTTCTTGATCATAATTATTTGAGAGAAATATAATGTTCCCGGAGGAGCCCTGAACACTCCATAACATTCAGATGAACATAGTAGTTGTCATGTAAATCAGGCCAGAGAGAGGATTAGACGCTTCTGGAAAATAATGAAGAGCATGTTTTTATTACTCTTTTCAGCACGTGGCTCCTTCTTGACCTTTTTTTCTTAACTGTTGGCTGAAGGCAGTTTAGGTTTTAATAGAAGACTGTTGGTTCGAATCTGTAATTATGTCTGCCTTGTATAACAACTTTGAGCTGCTATTGTCCCTAGGTAACTAGTAAATGATAAAACTAGTGACCAACATGAAGACGAAATCCAAATAGGGTGGCAAGCCAACAACCTAGAAACTTGTGTGGTCTTTTCTCTGAAATCAGTCTTGTTTTATATATATATATATATATATATATATATAATTTTTTTTTTTGCGGTACGCGGGCCTCTCACTGTTGTGGACTCTCCCGTTGCGGAGCACAGGCTCTGGACGCGCAGGCTCAGCGGCCATGGCTCATGGGCCCAGCCGCTCCACGGCATGTGGCATCTTCCCGGACCGGGGCACGAACCCGTGTCCCCTGCATTGGCAGGCAGACTCTCAACCACTGCGCCACCAGGGAAGCTCTTCCTTTTATATTTTAATAATAGAAGTTTCCCATGGCTTACCTGGCCCTTCATGCTGGCGTCATGATTTCCTCAGTGCCAAGTGATACTGAATTATATTTACTTCTTCAGTTAACAAAGAATGAAATTTCAGAGGCCTAGTAAGCAGAGGTTACAAAAACAATCAAATGCTTGCTTCATGTATTAGTGGCTCTCCAGAAGGTAGTGGGATAAATTTATTGCCTTCTGTGACTTCGGATAGCTTGCGTCTCATTTCAGTCTCCTAAAAATGTTTTTTCGGCAGGTGTTTTATATGCATGTTGAAGGATACTTTCATTTATCGTTACATTTGGAAGGTTTATAGAGTTTGATAAATATTTATGGGATGCCGCTACGTTCACAGTGTTTCATTGAAAAGAAAATGAAAATGAAAATGGGCTGCAGCCTGTAGTTTTAGCTTGCCAGTTTTTATGAACGCATGTCTTATCGACAGACAGAATCTACAAAGAGTTGTGTGTGGGATTCAATTCAACTTATATTAAATTCTGGGCACTGGTATACAATGATTGAATATAATAGGACTCTCCAAATTTTCCCATTGGACATTGGAGGACTTAGTAGCTCCTCTAGGGCCACACTCTTTGTGATTAAATTCACCGATTTTCATTTACATAGCATAGTTAATATTCGAGTTGCTTTTAAAAAGCAGCATGCTAGTGAGAATAGTACCAAGTAAAAATAATATATTGAAGAGGAAATGTCTTGAGTCAAAAAGTGAATAAATGTTGAAGGAATGAAGATAAGAATTTGAGGTACACACACACCAGCATACACACACACACAAACACACACACGTTATGGTAAAAACATAAAGTCTTTGTGGTTTAGCCCCAAGATCTATAAAATAGAGCTTAAACCATTTTCAGTTTTCCCGCACATTCTTAAAAGTCTGCCTCTTTGCTCTCGCAGCTTCTCTGCTCCCTTTTTTCCTCGTCCTCCACCTCTTCCTTCTCTACTTGCCACAGTTATAGTGTACAGATTCTCTGCAGGCACAGTGCTTTGCACTGAAGAAGATTCATAGATGATTAAGTCAAGGATGGGTAGTAGAGATAGAAAAGCATGTAATTGCAAACCGTGGGATACCCAAGTGACACAACGTAAGTGAGTGCCTTGTGCTGGCCATTCATCATGTTCACTGTGGCCTTAGCATCACCCTTTGGCACAGTGGGATGATTTTTACAAATTCCAGTTAGAGACAAGGCAGTCTGAGAGATAACCAGGGCATTCAAGTCAGTTGGTGATGATATATAAGCAAGGCTTAATTGTCAAGGAATGCATAACCCCAGAAATGGATCCAGGTTTTGTGAGGCTTAAAGCTCATGCAATTTGGTGTGCCTGCTTTGAGAAAAATTATAAAAAGTATGACTAAAAAAATCTTTGTATTTGTTTAGAATGAGGAAAGAAATCACAGTAACTCATGAGTTTGAAAGCCAACAAACACAAATATCACAAAGCTCAGGAAAAATATAATATTTTGTTGATTGTCTAACACGCCTTTCTAATACTTATTTCCCCTGCATTTTTTGGTCGCCTTTTTTCTTTGATTGCCTCTCATAGGATAATAATCTTGTAATTGTTTCTATAAAAAGTGCAGAAAGATGATTTTTCCTCCAACGTGATTGATTGAAGTTTGTTTTTTCACTGAGAGTTTAGAAATGTTTCTCTAGAGTCACAGCTTGTTATAGGTAGTGCTATGTGTATTCTCTCCATCGGTATCAAAGTTGAAAACATCTCTATCAAGTTTATTTCTCATATGAACTGTTGCAGATCTACTTGCTCTTAATAATAACTGCTACAGGTCTGTGCTCTGTAAACAAAAAACGTCTAGTAATTTCCGTGTCTGATAATCTAATCCACCAAAGGAAAGAACTCATGGTGCACTTATGCTGCATTTCAGGAGAAAACTTTGCTGCAAAACTTTGATTTTGACTCTATAGGCAAGAACCAAATCTTCTAATTACAAGTTTACATGTCTAATGATTGGGGAATTTTCCACAGACTAGCTTCTGGCTCTGTACGTTTTGTACCTAGTCTCTCCTTCCCAATGGCCATAATTCTAGTGCTGGCCACCCCAGGATATGGTCATATGGTGATACAAGTTCTTTCCCTTCACTTCCACGCTACAATGCTGGGTGTCTCGGTGCAATGGGTAGTAGAAGGGTTTGGGGAAGCCATTCCTACACTGGACAGCTAACAACAATTTGTCTATACATGGAATTGATGGTGAACCACATAAATATATGCCACTAAATGCAAACCTAATGTATCTTCAACTCATTCTCCCTTAGATCCCTCAGATGCTTACAACTACTTTATCTGGTAATGCAGAGTATAATAGAGGAGAAGTTGAGGGGAAAGAGAAAGAAGTTTTAAATGATTGTGGTTTAGGTATATTACTTTTGCAAAATTTATAGAAATGTGTAACCCTGTGAATCATTGCTAGGGTCCTCTATGGGGCTTGGAAGCTTTGACTTTGATAGCTTCATATTAAATGTGCATCTGCCTAGGAGTGTTGGTAAATGAACATTTTTCTGAAAGAAGTTAAGTCTTCAAGATCATTGGAGGGAGGGACTGAGCTGGGCCAGGCCACAAAGGCTAGTCCTGATTTGTAGACTGCCGACTCCTAGACCAGGTTTACGGTTTTTGTCACTCTCATGTATTATTGAACCAACAGACAAAACTGTGCAAAGGACATAAAATCACGGTTACATGTGAGTGGATCTGGCTCCCTGATATCTCCAAGTATCTCAAGGAGGTGCCCTGGAAGTGTGTAGCCAAAGCAGCACTTGAAGAGTAAGAAGTCTGCAAGTTCAAAAAATACAGAGTTTTGAGCTTACTGCCTTTTCTGAGTGGTTGGCTGGTGAGAGAAGTGCATTGTTCCTTGGGCCCACTCTCTTTTATAACACCTATTTGGGAATTCACTAGGAAGTATACACTAGGATCTGGAAGCCAAGAAAAAAGGGTCTTTGAGAGCTGTCCTAATGACAGTCACAGAGTTCTTTTGCTTTGACTCATTATCTGTATCCTAAAAGCATGATTTTGAGGTTTCCCCTAAACCATTAGGGGTTTCACTTAATCAGAATTTCAACATTATTATGAAAGTGTTTTTTGATAATCTAATTTATTGCTACTGTATTGTACATATCAGTAGCACATCTCACAATCGGTAATTTCCATCCCCATGGGCTGCTGGCATTGGTAAGATGTTTCTGGAACCTCGAGAAAGCCCTGTTATTTTTAAAAAGAAGCATTGACTTGAGGTCAGCTTTAACAGGGAATTCTATTCAGTAGATATCACATCATATTGAGCCAGCATGAGGCCCTGAGATCTTGAATGAGGCTGTGGTGATACAAAGCAGGGTTAAGGTTTTCTTCCATGTTTGTCTATCCCCTGTTCCCATGCATATCAACATCTTTCCTGGAACCTGGGTAGAGTTATACATATCTTTCTCACACCTTGAGTATACTTCTAAAGAAATATTTGCCACATGATTAGACTGAAAGAGCCTTGAATTGAAAACACGGTGATTAACTTTTAGATGACAGTTTCATAAAACATTGTCCTGATTGCTAAAAGTGCAGGCGTCGGGGTGTCCCTGGTGGCGCCATGGTTAAGAATCCACCTGCCAATGCAGGGGACACGGGTTCGAGCCCTGGTCCGGGAAGATCCCACATGCCGTGGAGCAGCTAAGCCTGTGCACCACAACTACTGAACCTGTGCTCTAGAGCCCGCAAGCCACAACTACTGAACCTTCATGCCACAACTACTGAAGCCTGCGCACCTAGAGCCCATGCTCCACAGCAAGGGAAGCCACCACAATGAGAAGCCCACGCACCACAAAGAAGAGGATCCCCTGCTCGTCGCAACTAGAGAAAGCCTGCACGCAGCAATGAAGACCCAAAGCAGCCAAAAATAAATAAAATAAATAAATTTATTAAAATAAATAAATAAATAAATAAAAGTGCAGGCGTCGTCCATCTGTCTGTCAGGTAGTTTTATCCTAGAAGGCAAAATAATCAGAATTGGGATGAGTAAGAGTTTCATTTATGGTCACTAAATTCCTGTGTTTCACAGCTAGGATAGTGTAGACACCCAGAGGTGTTAATGCTAAGTCAGAATTCTATATTCCACAGTCATACCACATGACTCAAAACTGTGTAATTAGCTAAATTGGAACTTGATAATTTGGTAGAATATGTTCAAGAACCAGAGTGTAAGCAAAAATTGCTATTGGGAGCCTTCTAAATAATCTTTAGAATGAATTTGTTCTGCTATACATGAACTCTTGGGTTTTTACCTAGACCTTTTCTTTTTCTCATTAATTAATTTTATTTTATTTATTTTTGGCTGCGTTGGGTCTTTGTTGCTGTGCGCGGGCTTTCTCTAGTTGGCGGCTAGCAGGGGCTATCCTTCACTGTGGCGCGTGGGCTTCTCATTGCGGTGGCTTCTCTTGTTGCGGAGCGTGGGCTTTAGGCGCGTGGGTGTCAGTAGTTGTGACTCGCGGGCTCTAGAGTGCAGGCTCAGTAGTTGTGGCACGCGGACCTAGTTGCTCCATGGCATGTGGGGTCTTCCCGGACCAGGGCTCGAACATGTGTCCTCTGCACCGGCAGGCGGATTCTTCTTTCCTGCACTGCACCACCAGGGAAGCCCTTTACCTAGAGCTTTTTAATTTTACTTTGTACACAGTTCTAGTAAGCTAGACTTCTTGATGTATAATCCTACAGTATTTTAGAAACTGCACAGCATAGAAATTGCTGTAGGTAGGCATACTAACAACAACGAGAAATAGCCCTGTTCATCAGACAGGGAGAGAAGTCAGTGGCTAACCCCCATTGCCACTGGTGTTTATTACGTGCCAGGCATTGAAAAGTATTAACTCATTTACTTTTCACAAGGATTCTGTAAGGCAGGTACCCCGATTATCGACATCTATGGATGAGGAAACAAAAGCTTGGTTTTAAATTACTTGTCCAGGGTTTCACAGCTTGTGGTAGAGCAGGGATTTGAATGAGGCAGGCCAGCACCAGTCTGAGCTCTTAATCACTATACCTCAGACACTTTCTGGATGAACAGCCCTAAGTATCTCCTTAAGGGCTGACCCAAAGGGAGCCCATCACTTCATTACCTCACAGTATAAGAGATGATCATTATAATGAAGAGTCCCAACTATTGTAGAGGCCCAGATTCCCTAGAAAACAGAGCCCAAGGCAAAAATTACAGTACATGCTAATGTTTTATTAAGGGTGCAATCCCAGAGGAACAAGAATGAGGGAAAGAAGGAAGCCAGGCCTGAAGGAAGGGAGTCCAAATATAAATTGGTATATTAAATTAGTCACAGCTTTACAACAAAAACCAGCCTGTTTCTCAGTCACCCTGCCGTCTCCAGGGAGGCCACTTAGAACCTCTGCATCTTGGGCCATTTGGCCTGGAGTTGGAGGGAAGGGCAAGCAATTTTTCTATTGGCTCTTTCCCGTTTTTGACCTCTTATTGGTCAGATCTGCCACCAGGTGGGGGCATCAACACCCCAACTCTTCTGAGTTGCGTTGGGTATGCTTGGGCCGCTGGTGGGAAAGCCAATACTTTGTGGGTACAGCCTGGTCAGCATTCCTGTGTTACTGTGAGTGAGCTCCTTTTCCTGCTGTTGCACTGGGGGTTCCTCACAGGAAGCTGGTGAACAATTGAGGCTGTGGGAGAGTAGTGGAGCAGACTGAATTGAGTGGATCTTGGCGATGCCCAAACAGGGTCTGGGCAGAGAATTGCAATGTATTTGGGACAGATTTTTCATTGAAACAAACAAATAAAATCTAAGCAACATGAAACACAACCCATAAAATTGTGATGCCTACCTGAGCAGATGCTAAGCTACTTACAAAACTCAGTTACACAAAATGACACATTTCCCCATAGCTCTGATTTGTCAGGGTGTTGTGATTCCTGCTTCTCTGGGCCCTGGACTGCTAAGAACTGCATGGGAAGAAGTGCCAGCACTTCATGTTCTTTGATTGATGTGGGCAAAACCTGTTTTAACACCTCTCCTTTCTTGACATCTGAGTGCTATTTTATCAAATGTTTGTGCATGAATTCATGGGCTAGAAATGCAGGGGGAGGTAGAAGAGATACTAGAAGCTGAGGATTTTGTGAGAATTTTGTCTGCTGAACTTACTTTCCCATCTTCATTCCTTGTCACAATACAATCATCTTTGTTATCCTCCTCATTGTTATCATCACCACCATCATCTAGCACTTTATTGGAGAGCTTGTTATCTGCTAGATGCTCTGCAGGGTGTTTTATGTACTGGAACTCATGCAGTCCTCACATTAAACTTATGGGCCAAGGACTCTTATGACCCCAGATTTATAGGAGTGGGAACTGAAGTTTAGAGTGGTTGAATAACTTGCTAAATTTCACAAAGCTAGGAAGTAGCAGAGCCTAGGTTTCAACTCAGATCATCTAACTCACAGCCTTTGCTCTTGTCCTGACCACACACTGTTCCTGGAGCCCACATGTTTGGGTCCTCTTAGAAAAATGCCTGCCCCCACCCCTGCTGCTGCCCTGTGCATCGATTTTCTTATGTGCCTTTGTTGCTAGGAGCTTAAAGGGAATATCTACAATATTCAACAATTCATTAAAATAGGCATTGTATATTATAGCATGCAATATATAATATAATGAACATATAGAAGCAAAATAGAATATGTACTAAATATAATAATATATAATACAGTATATAATATAATTATAATATAAAATATATAATATAAAACAACATAATTTATAATACATACATCATATAGTATTACATGTTATACAAGTTATAATATGTTATGTATTTGGTATTTTCATATATGGTATGTTATTATATATTATATATATTGAGCACCTACTATGTGCCAAGTATTGTTCTAAGCAGCAAGCTAGACCAGCGAATCAAATGGACAGAAATCCTTATCCTTTTAACATTCTAATGGAGAAGGAGATAATAATCAAGATAAGTATAACATGTAATACGTTAGGTGGGTTTAAGTGCTAAGCAGAAAAATCACACAGAAAAATCAGGTGGTGGAGTGTTCCAAAGACGGCCTCACTAAGACGATGGCCTCTGGATTAAGTCCTGAAGGGATTTTAGATGTGGAAACTTATTATTTCAACTTGGAGGAAGGCAAGAAAGATGGGGCACAAACTCAGTTGATTGCCACAGACAAACTCTGTAACTACTCTTTGTGATTAACAAAATCACTATGAACTGTAGGAAGAATATAATTTAAAAGACACAATTGTAAATGCAGATTTGTTCAACACAGAAGTATCGTGTTTTAAAGTATTTTCCAGTGACTCAAAAGTCTTGATGTAAATGGATCCCATCTCAAATTTCCTTTAACTTCAACGTGCCTACGTTATAAGAGGAAAAACTATTTCCCTTGTTAATTATATAACTATTTCCCATCTTCCTTCTAGAGTCTATTTTTCTGATACTGTTTCACAGCAACTGTACTTTCATTTTTATCAAATGTATTGTATTAAAACGTGTCCAACTGAGCAGGTGTAATGTCTTAACTGCTGGGAGTGGATCTTGGTTCCTTGCTTGGAGGACTTCTATTCTAGTTGGGAAGATAAGGCATGTGTGCAGGCAAAGTGGAAGTGTTCTGTCCTGTTTAATAAAATAAACATGTACACACCCTGTACCTAAATTACTAATTTTCAAAGAATTGGAGTAATTTAATACACTTCCTGCTAAAATTATAATTGAACTGGATTTTCAAAACTCTTTGATGATTCTTTGGAGCACATTTCGCCCAGTGCCCTGCTTTGACATTTGAGGAAGATGAGACTTACTGAGTTAAAATGACTTTTCCACAGCCCCAGAGCTGGTCAGTGGTACCACTGAGCCTTGAACTGAGGACTTGTAAGCATGCCCACTGTTTTGCTCAGAGCTGTCTCCATAATTCAGAAGATGCTTTTGATGTCTTAGGTTGTCATCGTTAACCATATTTATTACTGAGGTGTGCAGTTACCGACTTTGCCATAAGCCGACATCACCTTTTACCAGAATGGCTTACGCTGGAGTTGACTGTATGTTCACTTTACACTTGTGAAGATTTTGGGTGACCATCTTCTATGGTATTTTACAACTTATTTTACATTCTGTTGTATACTGCCCTAAAAACATCATACCTAGCATTTGAAGCGAAGATGAAAGCACACTTTTTTTTTTAATCACACATACTCAGTTTTTAGTCATGGAACTCTTGAAATGAAATCATTAGCATATGCAAACACTCTTTTTCTGCAATTATTATGTTGTTTGGGGTAAGATAAATAAGCCCAACATGAAAATAAGCCCAACATGAAAACACTACACATTAAAATGGGAAACAGTAGCATTGTTGTTATAAAATATTAGGGAGCTATGAAAAACACAAACAAACACAACGATCGCCCTGTGGCTCCTGGCAGGGTCTGTTAAACACAGTGATGCCTGCCCCCAATCCTGGTCCTCTGACTTCCCTGGGTGGACACAGGGCTGTTGAATATTCTCTGCTGGAATTGGCTGGCCAGGCCACTGGTGGGGGTAGGTGGGAGGGAGAGGTTTCTGCCTTCTTTTGTTCTGATCAAACCCAATGCAGTTTCTCCAGCTGTGAGGTCGAATTTCCAGCCCTTAGTAAAATTAAATCATCTGCTTTGTCTAGTACCAGTTCTGATTTCAGGCAGACAGAGCTATAGTGGGAAAGCAACCGTGTGGGTAACACAGAGGTAGTGTTGGCTTTGGGGCAAATAGTCCATCATTCTGGGGACTTTAGATACTCAATTAACATACAGAGCTTGGTACCCAGGTTTGAGTAGATGGCCTGTCACTTTCAAGAAGATTTCTCTCTGTTGCAGGGGAATCTTTCCTAGTTGGCACATGGGATTCTTAATAAAGATGTTGGAAACAGCAGCCCTGCTATGTTTTGGCTTCTCACCAGAAGCCAAATAAAGATCAGAAGTTCTCTGTCCCTCTCAAATGGATCCTAGCATCTCTCACTTCGGAAAATGAGCGTGGTTTTGTTAGCTTGTGTGTTTCTTGTTATTGTTTACTGTCTTTTAGTGTTTGTGAGTCACTCAGATTTGGCGAACCTTGAATAGACATGTGAACCACAAATAACTGTAGTAAGAAATGCAGAACATACCGAGCAGGAGGTTATTGGATTTCCTTTAGTAAGCAAATATATCCTAAGAGCTCATGGGTGAAAATAGCTTTTTATTTAATGAGTCATTTTTATTGGAAGGTAATGATTATGTGCAGGTCATAAATACAGTGTAAATTCCCTTCAGTGGACATTAAAAACTTTCAATTGTAAGCAGCTTTAAAGGCTTAAGAATGCTCAGGCACAGATTTTCAAACCTGTGCATTCTGTACACATATGGTTATAAAGAAATGAACGAAACCCAACAAGAGTTCGTGCATAGGAGCAAATGTTTCTGACCACCATCTGTAGTTGAATACAGCAACTTGAACGAGAACATATAATGTATAATGATAACAAGTTTTAAAGTTATTGTTGCATGTGGCATCTCATTTTATTGTTATAGCATCCTGTGAGTTATTAATCTCTCTCCATTTCACAAATGAGAAAAACGAGGCACAAGGAGGTTTGGTGACTTACCCAAATACTTCATATTTCCAGTGTATTATATTGACTCTTCTTGTGTCTATGAATATGTAATTTTAGGACTAACAGTTTGAACAATCTATCTTCAAAGTTTAATTATATTTTTCTTCCAGGAACACTCAACCAGAAATAGGAGTTATTGCTGGTGGATAAACTTAATAGCTTATACGTGATAATTGTAAAAAATCCAACTGTGCTCCACATTTACCTAGGAAATAAAAACAGTTGTCTAGTCATGTAAAATCATATCTAGACTCTGTATCCTGTTTTCTGTCTGTATTAAGATTCTTCAGCTGCCCAGAGGGCAGGTGACAAAACTTTTTCAGAACTTTTTTATAGTCATACTACCAAGGTATTGAACTGGCTGTTTCCAGCTAATTCTCTGGAATCAGCTGGTTTTGTTGGAATAGCCGAGCACGTGCAAGATTTGGGTGTAGAGGCCCAGCTTGAACTACACCCATCATCTTGCTTCAGCATCAGTTGTGCATTTGTCTTATTCTTTCTGCTTGATTGTAAGCTCCTTGAAGGCAGGATTTATTTCTCTTTTTTTCCTTCTTTTTAAAATTGAAGTATAGTTGATTTATAATATTGTGTTAGTTTCAGGTGTACAGTAAAGTGATTCAGTTATATACGTATAATATACATGTTTTTTTCAGATTTTCCATTATAGATGATTATAAGATATTGAATGTAGTTTCCTGTATTATACAGTAAATCCTTGTTGCTTATCTATTTTTTTGTATATAGTAGTTTGTATCTGTTAATCCCATACTCCTAATTTATCCCTCCTCCCCTCCTTTTCCCTTTGGTAACCATAAGTTTGTTTTCTATGTTTGTGAGTCTGTTTCTGGTTTGTATGTAGATTCATTTGTACTATTTTTTTAGATTCCACATATAAGTGATATCATATATTTGTCTTTCTCTGCCTGATTTACTTCACTTAGAATGATATTCTCTAGGTCCATCCATGTTGCTGCAAATGGCAGTATTTCATTCTTTTTTATGGCTGAGTAATATTCCATTGTGTATATATACCATATCTTCAGATGGCCAACAGGCACATGAAAAGATTCTCAATGTCACTAATTATTACAGAAATGCAAATCAGAACCACAGTGAGTTACGCTTCACACCGGTCAGAATGGCTATCATCAAAAAGTCTACAAATAATAAATGCTGGAGAGGGTGTGGAGAAAAGGGAGCCCTCCTACACTGTGGGTGGGAATGTAAGTTGGTGCAACCACCATGGAGAACAGTATGGAGGTTCCTTAAAAAACTAAAAATAGAACTACCATACAACCCAGCAACCCCACTCCTGGGCATATATCCAGAAAAGACAAAATCTCTATTTCAAAAAGACACATGCACTGCAGTGTTCATAACAGTATTATTTACAATAGCCAAGACATGGAAGCAACCTAAATGCCCATCAACAGATGATTGATTTAAGAAGATGTGAGATATATACACTACAAAGGATTTCCAAAGATTTGTTTCTTTTTTTAAAACTTTTTATTTTATATTGGAGTATAGTTGATTAACAATGCTGTGATAGTTTCCGGTGTACAGCAAAGTGATTCAGTTATACGTATATATGCATCTATTCTTTTTCAAATTCTTTTCCCATTTAGGTTGTTCCAGAATATTGAGCAGAGTTCCCTGTGCTCTACAGTAGGTCCTTGTTGGTTAGCCGTTTTAAATATAGCAGTGTGTACATGTCAATCCCAAAATTCCAAAGATTTATTTCTTATGCACAATTGGGTCCTATGTCTTGCCTAGTTAGAGCTTGGTATATAATCAACGCTGAGTAGAAATTTTTGGAAGGAAAGGAAGAGAAGAAGGGGCTGGCTGTGTATATCCAATAGCAGCTCTATGTCTCTGTCTCATCCCTCTCGAGAGGTTGGATTAGATGAAGAAGACGTGTTTTCTGGCCATCAGCTTCACCTCTTGAGTACAGGGGGGTTTGTTCCAGTACCTTTTTCTTCTTCTGTGATTCAAAGCTTTGACTAACCAATACGTAGATAAAGAAAATTGAGACGTGGATTATCTATGGAAGAGCTATTCCCTGCAAATACTGGCTTATTTTTTCCCAGCCATCGAAGGTAGAGACAAAAATTATGATAAAAGCTTACATTTGAAAATAATTTGACTTTTTAATGATTTTCACTATGTCTCATTGACCACCGTAGGGTTTTTACTTCTATGTAAGCTTTCTTTCTCCCCACCTGAACACAACCAACAGAATGTCCACAGAGCTGCCCATTGCTTCCTTATAAATTTCGTCCTCTCAGATTTCCAGTGCTTTCTTGTTACCTGGCTTCTTCTTCTCTTGTAATGTGTTTAATGCTCTTGTGGCCAGTTCTTAGGCTGACTCTATTTCTGTTATTGGAAGGACTTTATTCTCCACATAATTCTTTTATTCTCTTTCTTCTCTCCCCGCTATTTGTCAGTAAGACCCCATAAACCTATTATTGATCACTTCAGCTCACTAACCCTTTCTGCATCCTTGTCTCCTTGAGTGGGTGCTACCTCATACCCTGGCTGGAACTTCGAGTTCATTTCAGCCAGCAGTTTTTATATAAGACTTTCCATACAATTTCCACTGTGCCAAGGGCCTCCAGTTTCACCACTCTCTTAAAGGTTATCTTCATCCTTAATTTCTACTTTATATGCATTGACTTCTTTTGGTATTTCTTTGCAAAAGTACTTTACCGGTTTTCCAAGTTAGATCTTTGGCCTTGTCACCCTGCCTACCACCCTCCCGTCCATGTGCTTTCTGTCAGCAACACTTTTCTGACTTCTTTAAAAATCTTCTGTCTTCCCCTTCATTCCATCTTCTTCTTAGGCAGGAAATATTCTATTTTTCTTCTTGGGATAACATAGTTTTAAGCTTGTTCCACAAATGATTTTGTACTATATACTAAATGAGTTATTTTATATACCAAACATGGTCAGGATTCCTTGTATATTTATTTTAGCCTTTCTCATTCTGAAAGGAATGTAATGGGCATCACTGGTGCTCAGTAGTACCTGTCCCCACAGACCCAGACATTCATAAATTTGAAACATAAGGCATTCAGTTATCAAACATTTCTGTATTTACCAAGCCATAGCTTCTTTCTTCTCCTGGCATGTAGTGTATGCCACTTTTGGTGGGGTTACCCTGTTTCATGGGGCCAGGAAAATGGTCTCCACGAGCAGGAAACCATCTCTTTTGTACATACCACGCAGTTCTAACATTATTTGGTGGTGACCCAGACCAAGGCAGATTATTCTGTCTTTGCCTCCACCAAAATCACTTAGCTGGATTATAGATGACAAAAGAGCCTGACAATCATTTAATCAGATTCCTGTGTGTGTGTGTGTGTGTGTGTGTGTGTGTGTGTGTGTGTGTGTGTGTGTGTGTATTCAAGCAAGCCAGGAACAAAATGGTACAGGTGAGGGTCTGTTCTCAAGATAACTGGTGTTAAATTTTATAACAGGGATTTTATGTGGGGAAGGTGCAGTTTGAAAACAAATGTGAACACGCCTGTCACATAGAGTGTGTCTCTTATACCTTCAAAATTCCCTTTTGTGGTTGACCTTTGACACTTACTGTGCCTCCTGCTAATGCCTGGAGTGAACAGTGTGGACCTGGTACGTGAACATTCCACTTGCTCTGTGGCCCTCAGCGTTTCGTGGTTCTTAATAGGTTCTGCATGCCCCCGTCATCCTTTTCCAGTCTTGGCCATCTGCTTCATCTGTCAACTGTGGTTATACAGCTGTTTCTTTTCTTCTTTTTTGAGCACCCCAAAAGAAACCATGTGAACTGTGCTTTGTCATGTGAGGTGGTGCCCATGTGACATTCGCAGCCACCCTCTGAGGCATGATTATCCAGACTTCAGAGATACACAGCATAATTTAGATCTCTTCATATAGAGCCAAGGTGAAACCCAGATCCCTTCATCCTTAAGCCAATTCCCTTTTAGTAGATAACCTCCTGGTAACACGTCAGTCTTTTATTTAGCAGCCAGAATTCTTTCATAGGTTGGGAGAGATACGGGGTCACATTTCCATGAGTGGGTACCAGAATATAGACTCCCACTCTAGGCCCCATACCCGCAACTGACCTCTCTCTGTCAATGAGCTGCTCATGGGATTATGTCCTTAGGGAAACACTGGCATTTTCCTGATTTTGTTTTTGATTTTTGTTTGATTGAGGTGAAATTCATATAACATGAAATTAACCATATTAAAGTGTTCAGTTCCGTGGCATTGGTACAACCACCACCTCTATCTAGTTCCAAACTGGGTACCCATTAAGCACCCCTCTCTCCCCTGCACCTGGAGACCACCAGTCTGTTTTCTATCTTCTGTTTCGCTTTTTCATAAGCATAGAATATAGCCATATGAAAGAATGAGATGCCACGTGATTCAATTACCCCATTGTTAAAAGAGAAGGTGGGATCTTAGGGCCAGGGATTTCTTTTATGTTATCGTAAATCCAGGAGGTGAGTTTCAAGAATGAAACCACATCTTGCTTTATCTTCCCTTTAGTGATAAAAGAAAGATGTTAATTTTCTGAAGCAGCTTTGATCTGACTTTTAAGGAGTAAACCCATATATTTTTGTTCAAGCAGATAGCGAGATAGCTGAAAGATAATTGAGCTATTTTTTTTTTTTTTCATTTTAGAATTGTATTTTTTGGAGGATCCTGGTAACATTCTGGAAATGTATGGATTAATTTCCCATTTTAAGTACCCCATTCTGTTTTCTCTTTCTTCTTAAAGGAAATATTTTTGAACACCGAATATTCATTATGGGAAGACGAGTGTACCAGGCATTAAAAAGAGAATGAAAGAAATATGAGATGCTGTCTTTTTCTCAAACATTGGAGGGTAGTTTGTATACTTTCGGCAGGATTTTTGCTTCATGAGTTTTTGTTGCTTCTTCATTGCAGTATTAGTTACTTTCAGAGGGCCAGATCTCATAAAATGCCAGAAGATCCAGGAGAAAATTGAACCCTTTGGCTCAGATCAATTGCATATTATGTTAGAAGACAGCAGACTTCATGAAAACGCCTCCTGTTAGGGGGTAGGATCTGAATTTTCCTTTGATTCCAGATTTTAATATCGACTTCCAGTATTTAATAGTAAAAAGACATGGCTTCACATGTATTTTTAATTTCCTCAAGTTTGAAAGTTGCATGAGTCTTACACTGACTCTTGGAAGTGGATTTCAGAGTTGCTATTTAAAATATAAGAATCACAGAGACTTTTGCGGGGGGGAGGGGTGTCAGCTAGAGTGTCATTTTCAGGAACAAGCAATATGTATTTTGTCCTTTGTTCAATATTTTCTGCAGTTTTCATTTGGTAAATCTGGTTGTTATTAAAGTGCCAAAGCTAATGGAATTACCTGCTGAGGTACTGTCCCAGGAAGGCACTTGGAACAAAACCTTCCATTTACTGAGGGGAGATTCTTATGAGGTCCTGCCTCACAAGAGGGACCCCTGAGGGTTACACTGGAACGTTACTTCATTCTACCTGAGTGTCCTTTGGCTTTAATCCTTCTGCCACCACCTAGATGCCTGTCAGCCTCCAGCTTAAATTCATTTTAAGATACTCCTTGGTCTTTCCTTGAATTAAACACAACAATAACAACAACAAACACTCTGGAGGGTTTCTCCTCCTTCAGGTTTTACTAATTTTGAGATAGCCATAGTTTGATGGCTTTTTTCAAGTGTGTTTAAGGAAAGATGTTCACGGACCCACCAACTATAGGTCAGGACCTAATGTTTCAGGTGACTGTGTTCTTGTTCAGTGTTTTTTTTTTTTTAATTTATTTTTTAATTGAATGAAAGATTCTTTAAATTCTACAGTGCTTTACAATTTTCGGAAGTTTCACACACGTGATTTCATACAATCCCACAATAACCCTTTTTAGAAAATCCCCTACCCCTATATTGCCCCTCCTCCCTTCCCTCTCCACACTGGTAACCACTAGTTTGTTCTCTATATTTGTGAGTCTGCTTCTTTTTTGTTTTATTCACTAGTTTGTTATACCTTTTAGATTACACATATAAGTGATATCATATAGTATTTGTCTTTCTCTGTCTGATTTATTTCACTTAGCATAAGGCCCTCCAAGTCCATCCATGTTGCTGCAAATGGCATTATTTCATTCTTTTTTATGTCTGAGTAATATTCCATTGTGTGTGTGTGTGTGTGTGTGTGTATATATACCATATATATGTGTATGTATAATATATATATGTGTGATATATATATGCGTATATATATATATACACCACATCTTTATCCATTCATCTGTCGATGGATGCTTAGGTTGCTTTCATATCTAGGAGATTGTAAATAATGCTGCTATGAACATTGGGCTACATGTGTTTCTTAAAGAGTGTCTGCCACAAGTCAGCAGGTATGGAGTGGGCCAAGCATCTACATTTCAAACTGGATGATTCATATTAAATCAGATGACTCTGAGATAGGTGATATGCAGACCATACTTGGAGGACCACCGTCCTAGCCTGTTGAAGCCACTGGGGGCCTTGCTTTGTTATCCAGCATATTTGTTGTCCCTCCTTTTTGAGTCATGAGAAAATTTGGTGAGATATCCATGACCTAATCCCAGTCATTAGAAAAAATGTTGACGGATGCAAGACTGGATTCAGAGTCCCAAGGCAAGCCGCTGGAGACTCTTTTCTAAGTTGACACTGCCTTGTGTGTACTGAAATTCAATCAGTTTTATACCCCTTTCCCTGGCTTGTCATTTGGCCCACATTTTCCCTGTCATGTCCTCTGGGATTTCATGAGAGATTTTTGTCAAATGCCTTGCTGACATCCAGCTATGCTAGATCTATAGAACTTCCCTGATCCACAGTTTAGCAAACACATTTTTAGAAAGGAAAGAAGAAAAGAGATGGGTAAATAAAATTTTAAAAATGAAAAGAAAATTGAGCCTAATTTGGCATGCTGTCCCTTTTCCTGCTGATCCAAACATATAAATTTGAACCCACAAATTTCTTTGGTTATTTCATCTGGAACGCTCAGATTGTAAGGTATACTTCCCAGGAGTCACTAGAGCCTAACAAAGAAATCTACATGCATTTTACAAGGAGGTTTTGCCTCCCCACAGGAACATGTGCAGACATAAATGTGGTAAGTCATTAATACCAGCCTCCCTCTT
Source organism: Monodon monoceros (assembly GCF_005190385.1). Lineage (NCBI taxonomy): Eukaryota > Metazoa > Chordata > Mammalia > Artiodactyla > Monodontidae > Monodon > Monodon monoceros. The sequence continues at coordinate 40,007,429 of NW_021703784.1, read as the reverse complement.
TATGTGATGGGAAGCAGGGGGGCATCTTTTAACTCTGAAGCAGTGATTTTTTGGGAAGGGTATAGAGATGGGCATTTCCCTGTAAAAATCTCTGAAGGTTTCACACTGGTCATCCCTCATTTTCTCATCTGCATACCTGATCCTCCCATTCGTGCTAAATGGCCCTGATCCTTTCTCTGTTTGTCTTGTGTATCAGGGAGGAAATAGGTAAAGGGTTGCTGCCCAAAGAGAAAGGGAAATTCCTGTAGCACATTTGAATGACAAAACTGTATTTTTTAGAGGGTTTATTCCTAGAAAAAGGAAAGAGAGTAGTTGGAATATGTGTGTGTCTCAGAATTCTGACCATGAAACCGCAGAAAAGAATTTGACTCACAACTCACTTAAGCTAATCCCTCCCTCAGTGACCCCCTCCACCCCCACTCTCACAATGTGGTGATTCATTGTGGAAATCTGAGGCAAACTGAATTTAAGCACATGCAGAAGCTGGACTACCACGCATCTGGGGGATCATGCACTACCATCATCCCTTGAAAATTGATGGTTCAAAAGCACTGCCCTTCTGATGTACAAATTTAAAAAGTGAGGGAAGCAAATTAATGATATTCAAAAGGAATTTAAAGTAGATTAACCAGGGCAGTGGAAGAGACGGGGAGATGTTTACAGATGTGCTGATGTAGAAAAATCAGTATTGGCTTTGTCTGGAAGGAGGAGTGGGGTTCTTCTCTAGCTAATTAAAATGGGCTTATCTGTAAATTTAGTCATTCATAAAGCTCGCTTCCACAAAGCTGCTGTTTTTCTAATAGGATGGGAAGGCTGGGTTTCTGTAAATGTGGGTCAGCCATGTGATTGAGTGACCCAGATTTCTGCAGACACCCAGAAGACAGAGCAGAGAGAGGATCTGCCAGTTCAGGCTGTACAGCACAGCATGGGCACACCTAGCGCCTACTCCCATGCACTGACAACAGAGCTTGAACTTGAATGTTTTCACTTGGAAATCAGGTTGTAGTTTTCTCCTAAGAAAACAGCACCAACCACCAGGTCTTCCTGTTTTTTTTCTTGATCACGTCTCTTTCTTAAATTCACTTGTAAGCATTGAAATTACGGCAACATCTTCCTTAGCTGTGGCTCCGGCTGGGATAGCTGGTAGCACAGGAAGTGGGCTGGGGTCCCCGAGTGTCCATCAGTGGAGAGTCTGGAAGTGGACTCGTGCTGATTTTAGACAGCTCATCAAATTAGCATTTTATTATCTCTCTGCATATTTTCTTTATAATGTAACAGCAACTGTTTTCATCTCATGGTCAGCCAAATCATTTTTTGTTGTTGTTATAAATTATGCTCAAGATGACATGGCTCAATGTAGAAAAACTAGAAAACACGAATAAGCAAAAAAAACAAAAAGGGGGGGTGATTAGAAAGGGAGATAAGAAAACTCTTACTGCCACCACTCAGAGATAACCATTCTTATTCTTTTGAAGACATGAGCAAGAGGTGGTTTTGTTTAGAGGATTTAAAAAAAAGGGAACTCTGGAACCAGCTACCTGGATTGAAATCCCAGCTCTGCCACTTCTCAGCTGTGGGATTTGGGGAAATTAATTGATCTCTCTGTATCTCAGTTTCATCTTTGATAAAATAAGGATAGCTACTTCAAGAAAATGCCTTGATCTAATTAAAAGACTTTGAACATAGTAAATATTCAATAAATGTTTGTTGGAAAAGACACTGAATGAATGCTTAGGTGGAGTGTTTCCCATGCGGTACAAAGTTATGTATCTGGTCCCTAGTCCAGTACCTAGAGCAACACAAAAACATAATGGAGCCTGCTTAGCCCAGTGTGTGTACCGTAAGTGCTGCGCAAGTGTCAGTTATGATTATTGCCTGACACATTAGGATTTGTTAGATATTTCTTGAATGAATGGATGTCAGTCACTGCCCTTTGGTCATTTAAACTTGAGAGAGAAGGCAAGAGAAGCTTCATGAAATAATAAATGAGTTGTGAGCCACTTGGTACCCATTTGAGGGGAGAGCTCCCTGGGGGCTGTTTTATTTGGGAGGTTTCCTTGGTGTGTTCAGTTGATTAAAACGCTCCCACTACAGCCTGATTGTTACTGGGTAGTGGATCTGGGGCCAGATCATTCCATCACAGAATAAGAAATATGCTGTGCCTTCATGCATTCATCTTTTTCATTTTTTTGTTCCAACAAACATTTCCTGAGTCCTCACTGAGTGGCAGGAGCTCTGTCAGATTTTGTAGCTCCAAAGACATTTGCAGGGAACACAGTTAGAGAGACCTGTGACTCAAAGGGGAATTATAATGTACTGTGATATATGGTGAAAGCTAGCAATGCCCAGGGGCTGTGGGAGCTGGTGTGTGTGTGCTTATGTGCATTGGAGGGAGAGGGTATCAGAGCATCCTTTCCCCAAGGAGGCCCAGTTGAACTACATCCCAATAAAGACTAGGTATTAGCTTCATGCGGTGGGTACGGCTCATTATAAACCAAGGACACAAGAGTGGCATTTGCAAACATGGAGGAGAGTAAGAAAGCTGGGAAGGTGAAAAATCACCCTTAGTTCAGCATGGCTAGAGGTCTAGAGCGAGGAGGGGCATGGGTCTTTAAGTTTAAGGCTGAATGGGGCTGGTTGCCAATGAATGAGTTTTAAGCAGAGAGTGACATGATCAGAGCAGCCTTTTGGAAAGCTAGTCAATAGCCACATGTACGTGGAGTGGCGGCGGGGGTGTGTGGACTGGCATCGGGAAGACTAGTTGTGGAAAATCCAGAAGTAAGTGGCTGGAGTAAGGGTGGGGCAGCAGGGATGAGCGAAGGAACTGATTCGCGAGATATTAAGGAGGCAGAATTCATCAAATTTGGCAACCCATGAATGTGTCTGCGTTGGAAGGATGGGTGGTGGTGGGGTGAATTAATGATGGTCCTCAAGTTTCTGGCTCGTCATGAGGCGCATGGGATGGTGAGAACTTGTTTTTAAATATAAATTTATTTATTTATTTTTGGTTGCGTTGGGTCTTTGTTGCTGCGCGCGGGCTTTCTCTAGTTGCGGCGAGCAGGGGCTACCCATCGTTGTGGTGCGCGGGCTTCTCACTGCGGTGGCTTCTCTTGTTGCGGAGCACGGGCTCTGGGTGCGCGGGCTTCCATAGTTGTGGCATGTGGGCTCAGTAGTTGTGGTGCATGGGCTCTAGAGCGCAGGCTTCAGTAGTTGTGGCACACAGGCTTAGTTGCTCCGTGGCATGTGGGATCTTCCCGGACCAGGGCTTCAACCTGTTGTCCCCTGCATTGGCAGGCTGATTCTTTAACCATTGTGCCACCAGGGAAGCCCAAGACCTTTCATCTAGATTAAATATACAGGGGAAAGGTCATTGTTCAGGTGGGAGGATGCCAAACATACCAGTGGATTTTGATGAGCCTCTGACACAACAGTTTCCTATGGGAGTGGCCCAGAGAAAGCACTGCTGTAGAGGTAATGCTGGAAAGCATGGCTTTTTTCATGCAAATGACCTTCTTCTGCTTGCATCAATATATATCTCTTGGTTTTTCCTCACTAAGTAGTTTGGGAGTTACCGGTTTATGTTAAGTTCTGTCTTCTTAGCGTAACTGTCCCGTCCATAAAGAACTGAGGTCTGCTGTGCTTGTTCTAAATACAGGACAAGGATATTTTCTGGTGAAGGGAACTACTCTGGACACCTCATTTCCATTTTGGGGCTTTCTGCCAGGCTTGTGGGAGGCAGCACTTAGAAGCAGGGAGATGGAGATTAGCACTGACTCGTTTTTGATGCTTTGGCTCCAAGCTGATAAAGTAATGAAAGTTTTATGATTTCAGCATGGTTTTGTGGATGGGTCATAATTATTTATGTGTTTGAAAGTGAAGGAAAAACCGGTTCTTAGAGGGAAATACGCCTTCACCTTGTGGCCGAGTCTAGATCGGGCGCTGCCCTTTCCCCGCCAGCACTGGGCCAGGTCATTTTAATATGCTTTTCGAGAGAGAGGCCTCCTGATCTTCTGACCGTCGCCCAGGGGATGGAAGGTAATATTTCTTGCCCATTTGTTTTATAGTGCTCAAAGCCTCAGGTCAAGAGCGTTCCTGGAAGAGAAATGGTGGGAAAGAATAATTAGTCTGGGATTAACGTAAACACACTACTATATATAAAATAGATAACCAATAAGGACCTACTGTATAGCACAGGGAACTCTACTGAATATCCTGTAATAACCAATAAGGGAAAAGAATCTAGGGAAAAAATTTATATATATAATTGTATCACTTTGCTGTATACCAGCAACTAACACAACATTGTAAATCAACTATACTTCAATACAAAAAAGAAAAGAACTAAAGAAAAGAAATATTCAGAAACAGGAACCTGTGGCTATAATTTACTTCTTAATTGTTTTCAGGTTACATATAGAGGCAGGATACCAAATTGGGTTCATGTTTCAACAGTATTTATTTAGGACTTACTATTGTGTATCAGATATTGTAGTAAGTTTCCTGGTGGCGTGATGAAGGGGTTGCATGTATAAAGCAACAGGGCCTGGTAGTCCTGACCTGAAAAAGGTTACTAACTTCCTGGGGAAGATGGGTTTCCGAACAAATAAATGCAAAACAACGAGTAAAGTGTTGTAATAGAAGTGTATCCAAAATAGTATGGGGGCTCAGAGCATAATTGCCTGGGGAGTGCTAAGGAATTCTTTACATAGGAATGCTATCTGGGCAGTCTGCATGCTTGTTTACCTTGTTTAAAATAGACTGCAGACTCGTGTCCTTTTCCTTGCACTGGACTTCCTTTACATTCTATCTGTGCTTCTTTGTATTGCAGTTTTTTCGGTCTGAGTCTTCTCTCCTCCACTATCCTGGAGCATCTTCAGGGCAAGGCCACTGTCTGTTCAACTTTCCTATTCCCTGCTGGGCCCAGCAAGTGCCATAGTAACACACAAAATTTATCACTTCACTCTCAGAATAGCACCGTGGCACAGATGTTATTGTTAGCCCCATTTTTAAAGATAAGAAAACTAAAAGTCAGAGCATTGAAAACTGTTTTCAAGGTGTTTTAGACAATTCTGGCCGCTTTAACAAAATTCCATAGGCTGGGTGGCTTAAACAATAGAAATTTATTCTCTGACAGTTTTGGAAGCTGGGAGTCCAAGATTAGGGTGCCAGCATGGTCAGGTTCTGGTGAGAACCCTCTTCCTGTTTTGGAGACAGCTGTCTTCTCTCTGCATCCTCACATGACAGGGGGAGTGGGAGAGAGAGAGGGAGCAAGCTCTCTCCTCTTTATTTAAGTTTCTTTTGAAATATAGTTGATTTACAATGTTGTGTTAGTTTCAGGTGTACAGCAAAATGATTCAGATATGTATACACACACACACACTCACACACACACACACACACACACACACACACACACATATATACTCTTTTTTAGATTCTTCTCCATTATAGGTTATCGCAAGATATTGATTATAGTTCCCTGTGCTATCCAGTAGGACCTTGTTGTTTATCTAGTATGTATATTTTAATTTCCAACTCCTAATTTATTCCTCGTTCCCTTCCTCTTTGGTAACCATAAGTTTCTTTTCTATGTATGTGAGTCTATTTCTGTTTTGTAAATAAGTTCATTTGTATCATTTTTTCTAGATTCCACATATAAGTGACATCATATGATGTTTGTCTTTTTTTGTCTGACTTGGCTTCACTTAGTATGAAAATTTGATAGGTCCATCCATGTTGCTGCAAATGGCATTATTTCATTCTTTTTTACGGCTGAGTAGTATTCCATTATGTATATATACCACATCTTATTTATCCATTCAGCTGTTGATGGACACTTAGGTAGCTTCCATGTCTTGGCAGTTGTCAGTGTGCTGCAGTGAACATTGAGGTGCACATATCTTTTTGAATTAGCGTTTTCTCCTGATATATGCCCAGCAATCTACCCAAGAAAGAGTCCAGAGTAATGATTGTAAAGATGATCCAAGAACTTGGGAGAAGAATGGCTGAACAGGGTGAGAAATTAGAAGTTTCTCCTGTCTCTTATAAAGGCACCTAATCCCATCAAGAGGGCCCCACCCTCATGACCTAATTAATTACCTCCCAAAGGCCCCATCTTCAAATACCTCATTTTAGGAATTATGTCAACATAGAAATTTTGGGAGGAGAGAAACATTCACTCCATAGCAAAGGGTTACACAGCTAGTTGAGTGAAAGCCAAGACCAAATCTAGAACTTTTGACTTAGGCTCCTTTCACTAAACCACCCTATTCACTAGCATCACCGTACCTGAAGGTGGGTGGAGGGGTACTACATCTCTGTGGAAGCTCTGTGAATAATGCACAGGTACAGGAGCCCCTCTCTTAGCTTGGGTTTCCCATAATTTGAATTTAGGGAGATTATTAGCAGGGAGCAAAGAGTGTTAGTACAGGGAGAGAGGAAGAAATTCAAGAATGGAAGGCAGCCAATGAAGGACATTTACCACAGAGAATAACTGGGGCTGATTCCAAGGAGAAACTCTGGGAAATGGTGTAAAACACATTTTGAAATTATTCTGTTCAAGGGGTGAGGGAGCTGAAGTATTGAGGTGCCATGTTAGTTCAGTCATTGGTTGGGGGCTGCCGGGGGGATGGGGGCGATTAATTCCCTGGCACATTCAGCCTGCTATGAGATAGGCAAAATAGCCTTAATTAGTTTCAGGAAAATCTCTCAGACACAGAGATGCGGAGGGAAATCATACAAAGCACGCTGAAATGCCAAAGTCATTAGGATGTCAGTGGGGGCCCTGACAGTATCTCCCAAGCCCCCTGCCTTCCCTGCATGGATTCAACCTCATAGATGAGTTTCCTGAGCACTTGTTTTTTGCCTTTCAGGGATATAACAGTAATGGCTAGTGTTCTCTGTCCTGGAATCAGACTAAATACTCATAGCCACTCCTGTTAATGATTATAACTTCACAAGGCACGTTATTCTTATTCTTGTTTTACAGGTGAGAAAACAGTAGACAAACTTAAAATCTAGTTGGGGAGAGAAGGCTCACATGCAAGGATAATGAAATAAAAATAGATTTAAATAATAAAGACTAATGATATTAGATATACCTTAAGGTAAAACATAATCAATTGTCAAATGAATGGTACACAATAAAAAACTCTCATTTATTGAGTGGTATGGCTGTGACCATCTTGGTGAAGTGCTTTATAATAATCTTCTCAGTAGCAGTTAGAAGTGTGTACTATTACTTTTCACTTTTACTGAGGATGAAATCGGCACAGAGAAGTTAATGATCACATATTAGTAAGTATCAGAGTAAATGTCAGGTCTGTTTGTTTCCAGTGCTTATTCTCTTAAATGTGCAATCACAGCAGTGTAACACCCTGACATATTAAACTTTGAGTTGTTGTTTTCCACACTGGCTTATGTTCGATCTTTCTAATCAGCTGGTGGTCTTCACATTGCCTTGTAGAGAATTAGGGGCATTCTAGGCAGGGAGCAGAATAAGCAGGAAGTATGTCCATAGAAAAGCAAAGAAAGCAAAAGCAAAAAAAAAAAAGCTATATATATATTTTTTTACTTCCAAAATAGGCTTTTGAAGTCTACATCAAAAATAGCAGTTTTAAAAGCACAGGTTTTGATCTTAAGAGCTAAGTTTTGTTGGGAGAAGAAAAGTCTCCTGAGAATAAAAAAAGAAGGTCTCTGAAAAAGCTGACCCTAGACTTTATGCCATAATCACAGACTGGAAAGAGACTAGAGGAAGATTTAGAAGCTTCCCTCTCCCCACTTGATTCCCCCAAGACTAGCTGAGGATCCTTGGGTTGGTAGAGAAGGAGACTTAGTTAGGACTTGAGCAGGGAGGAGGGGTCTGCGACTTGCAGTGATGGGACCAGACCTGGGCTGGTCAAGGAGACAAGCAAAACCAACTGTGGAGAGTATGCCATATGCTGGCCATGGCTATGTCTGGGAGCTCAGCCAAAACCTACTCTCCTTCACCTTTGGAATGGGCACCATATGTCAGCTCAAGGAACCACGGTAGTTGCTTACCACTGCTTATCAAGCCTTCATTGATTGCTGTCTGCATGCTACTGGTGGACCACCCACTAGATCCGATATTTCCTCCTGAGATTCTGCTGAGCCTTGATGTGAACCGGCCAGTTTAGGCATTCCCCTTTTCATGACCCAGGATACTCAAAGCCTTGCAAAGGAAACCAATCTCTGACCTGGGTAGGACTGACTATATTTTGAAAGAAGTAAAGACACTCTACGATGGTTTCCAGGAGCAGGTGGGACCAAAGCTGGACCTTGAGGATGAGTAGGACCTGGGAAGTGAGAGGGTAGGAGAAGCCTTCAAGGAGGGGATCAGAGTGCATAGCTGTGGAAAAGCATAAGTGTTGTGGATGTACTTAAATCCTGTAGTTACAGGTTAGGGCTAGAATCTGGCATCGGGGGCCTTGAATGCGAGATTAGAGTTCAGACTTCAGCCTATGGGCACTGGAGAGCCACTGAGGCTCTCTTTTGTGTGTTTGTTTATTGATCTTCATAGTGGCTTGATGAAAGGCTCTACTAAGCATTTTTCACGGACGTACGAATGACCCACTTAATATTCAAAAACAGCTCCAGAGAGGCTAAATAAATTGGCCTGAGGCTACATAACTGGAAAGAGGTAGAACCCAGCAGATGTGAACTCTGGGTTTGTCTGCCAGAGACAAAAATCTCGTGTTCTTCCAACTGTTACAAGCCATCCTTCAGCCTGTAGGTGCAGGTTGGGGCTAGCATCCTTGATAATGCTTGGAGTCTGGAGTCAGACAGTTGAAGATCCCGAAGTGTTCCTGCAGCTTTGCCAATGAGTGTAACACCCCTGTCCCCCCAAAAGTTTTCTAGCCTAGTCATTCCCAAGCTGTGTGGCCCCTCATTCTCCTAATTTTTATTCTGACTGAAAAGTGAAATCAGTGTCAGTCACCTATAAGCTTAGGCCCCAAGGCTGTAGGCAAATGATTCTTTATGTTGACATCTTAGCTCCTGGATCTGTGCTTTGTACAAGATCCTGTGCATAAAGTTTTTCTTCCCCTTGCTTCTTCAGAGTAACTTTGTTCCAGTGTCGAGAGAGGACAATTTGTATGCTTTACTGTGAGTTCTTATTTATGTGTGGTTTAGCTCTGTGTTCTGTCACCTCATTAATTTGTCTGCTTTTCATTCAGTTAGTGACAAATGGACACTACACAAATGTTTGACATTCAAAATAGACAGCTGGGCAGTTTTGTGCTTTTAGATCATTTACTCCCTCCCACTTGGAGATTTATCTAAATTAGCATGACAGTGGCCGTCTTTCCATGCACTTACTTCTACTGTCCTTTCTGGAGTTTTTCTTGGCACCTCAGAGTTAGGGATGGGATTCATTAACATCAACAGTTCTTTGAGATAGATAGGATATGTGTCCTAAGGTTCTGTTCATAGTGCCCAGAAGTTATTCTGCTGTCCAGTGGAGTGGTGATGGTTGCCTGGAATGCTCAGTTGTGTCCATTCCATTGGAATTCAGCAGTTCAGCATCATGCTCAAGTTGGAAGTAACTTTGACATCTACTATCAGATAATCCATCTATTCTCTCTTTCTCCTTCTCTCTCCTCACGTCTTCCTCTCTTTTCCTCTCACACACATGTACACAAATACACGTTATATTTCAGCCAAATTGAACCATGTTAATTTCCCAGAATGTTCCATATGTTTTCTTACCTCTAAGCATCTGTGAATGTTGCTGTTCTTGTTATGATTAATACAACCATAGTAATGACAGTGATGGCTATGAATTATTGAGCCCCAGCTTCTTTCCTCACATTCTCTTATTGAACAGATGAAGAGGAAGAGCTTGGAGTATTTGACGCACAAGAACAACTTTCTGCCTGGCTCTAGAACTGCTCCCTCTGCCTCGGCTGTGCTCCTCCCTAGCCACTTGGCTGATGGTGTTTTCTCTTTGGGACTCAGTGTGCTGCCCACCCCTCAGCGTCTCTACACCAGCTGATACCGTATTGCCTCGGGATGCGTGCTGCACTGTAGTGGCCAGTATGTCTGGCTCACTCCTCTGCTAGAGTCAGGGACCACCGCATCTGTCTTGTTTGGAACTGTTTCCAGACTGACTGTAGTGCTAGACTGACCCTGTTCGGTCAAGGTGGAATGAATGGCAGCAAGTGATGAACAGGTATGGAAGGAGGATGCTGCGCAGCACCCCTCAGCTATTTTGTGGTTGTGACTCTTGAAGTCCCCTCCCCTTCATGCCCATAGCGGTGATCAACAAGGATTTGTTGACCAACTGAATGAGTCTGATGAAGACGAATGTGAGCAATTTGTGACAGCTTTCGGGACCTGGCAGTGCCTCAGACTGCCAGGGAGACCAGGGGACTCTGATCCCATCTCTGAGTTGCTAACAGGCCGTCTTTTCCTTGACTGCGGGTTGGGTGGAAAGCTGGTGGTGACTCCCTGTTTTCTGAATGGAACCTAAATGTCAGAGTTATGTAAGCGAAGAACAAAATAGTTCTCTAGTTGCCATTCCCTTTCCAGCTGGCTTTACACCATTAGAGACAGATGAAAGAGACCCACGGAAGGCCAACTTCACCTGATTTTGTGTGCACGTGTATGCATGTGGGGCGTGAGCGTGTTTGTTCCCACTCCTGTGTCTCTGCCTGTGGGGACTGGGGAGGGGTTCTGTTTTGCCACCCGCTTCTCGAGGAAGGTATTGCTGTCATCACAGTGAAACACGTGGCGTCAAAGCAGCGGCAGCAATTATGCCACCATTTGGATGCCTGTGCTATGGCAGCATCTGCTGATGCCCTGAGACTCTTCTGCCAGGATTTCTCCTGCCAAACCACCCAAGCCATATGTTCTCATCAGTAGTAAGACCCGCATCCCCAAGTCTTTTAGGGGTGAGGCATCATAGATCAACGACCGGCATCTCGGTTGGGATAAGCACAGCTTGTGCTTGGCTTTGATAGCTGAAGGGAAGTGGTGGGATACTTTGTAATTTTGCTTTCAGAAACAATAGGTATTAAGAATAATGTTGAATTTACTTCAGATCCACAGTAATTGACAGTGTAATGAATGGATTAATTAATTACAAAGAGAGCAGTATTTTTCCAAGACCTAATCTACTGGCTTGTTGTTAGTGAGAAGCATCATTAAACAGAATAGCATGAAGCAGTTGTTTTCCTAAGTGGCAGGAAAGAGTGTCTTAACTTCTGGTTGGGGAGTATCCCACTTTCTATTGGCACTAACACATGAATTTTATATGCTGTTGATGTGCTACCTTGCAGTATCTCAAGAATTGATTGCTTTCTAGTTGTTTCAAAGCATATGTTTTTTTTGCGGTACGCGGGCCTCTCACTGTTGTGGCCTCTCCCATTGCGGAGCACAGGCTCCGGACACACAGGCTCAGAGGCCACGGCTCACGGGCCCAGCCGCTCCGCGGCATGTGGGATCTTCCCGGACCAGGGCACGAACCCGTGTCCCCTGCATCGGCAGGCGGACTCTCAACCACTGCGCCACCAGGGAAGCCCAACAAAGTATATGTTTTATTTTCTACCCCCTCTTCCTCCTAAAGAAGTGATGAGCCTGTTAAAAATAGGGCTACTCGTGTTTTTCTTTTCTACTCCTAGGAGCCCACTACGACGTTGAGCCCTGAGGAGGTACTCAGTAAATCACTCAGAGAAAGAATAATACTGACAAATAAGATTTATTTAGGAGGCATTACAGTATGGTTAAGTCACCAAGAGATTATAAAAATTTAAACTTTTATCGAATGATCTGTATACAAGAATTAAAGCAGAAAACTCTTTTATCCCAAATTAGATTCACAATCTTTCCTGAGTTTCCACAAGTAATAGGAAATTAATATTTTTCCTTAATATACATGCCATAAAGCATTTGAATCTATCTATATACACACAGATGGAGGCTATTGGAATGTTTAAAAGAGGTTAAAAGTTTTTAATATTTTCCTACTTCTCTCTAACTTTTCAAGTTAGAACACCATAACTATATCCCTAGAATTCAGCATCTGTTAGGGCAGGGATGTTTGTCTGTTTTGTTTTTCTGCCTCGTCCATTGGCTGGAAGAATGCCTGGCACATAGCAGGTATTGAGTATTTGCTGAATGAATACCTGAACCCCAAATCCTTTCTAACCCAGTTAAGAGTGCTATAAATAACCTTTTTTTTTTCAGTTTAAGACTATTAATTAATATTTTCAGTAGTTCTAAATACTTTTTCTCTACAATTTCCCTAGATATATCCTCCTTTTGTCCTTTACTGATTTCTTGTTCTTTCTGTAAAATGAAGAGACTTAGTGTTGAACTAGACACTCGAATTGTTTGACAGTATTGATATTATTCAGCATTTGGGTCACACCAATCACTTACTGGGTGCTCAATGAATATTTGTTGAAATATTGCAGCCCATCTGATTGACGCTCAGTCCCGTTCTATATATGGGCACCTTTTTGCTCATTTGTATTTACAAAATGAGACTGTATGCCCAGGTCTTTCTTACTAGTTTTCTCTCTTACCATTGTCTAAGAGTCCTGCATTCCAGTTTCACCACATTTCTTGCCGTTTTATAAAGACACACTTTTTTTTTCATTGCTTCTTTTTTCTCCTTACTTCGCATCCCTGTCACCCGGGTTCAGTGTCACCTTCTCTGGTCTTGGGCATCCCTGACCCCAAGTAATATTTAACCAGCTGTGCTGTGGTGTACACTTGTCTGGGTGTCTCTCTCTGTAGGTGTTGAGCCTGTTCAGCTCAGGGAAACTAGCCTTTTCACCCTTGTATCCTTCCCCCCTCCCTTCCCTAACAGCCATTCCACCCTGATGCCTACTCAGTCCCGTGCCCATTCAGGACACTGAAATGTTTATAGAAGGACTGGGTGATAGCTTCCCACACATAGAAGGGTAAGTTTAAATCAAAGATGCATATCATAAATCTGAGCCCATCTGTGAGCCAGACATTTTACAGTTACCATCTCATTTAATTCTCAAAAGCTCTGTGAGATGAGTATGATTGTAAATCCACCTTATTCCTGAGGAACCAGAGACGGGGAGCTACTGAGTAGAGTGTTACACTGTGAATGATTTGTTTCCTTATCTAAACCTTTGTGGCCCTACTTGCTCTGCTGCCCTGCTACCTCATATGCAGGTATTTTATAGGGGCCAGAAGGGCAGAATTTAAAAGTCCATCTGCTTGTTCTCATCTTGATACTGATCACGGTTCTTGACCTTCCCTTAATCAATAGAAATTGATAAGAGGCCAGACGAGAAATTCAGGCAAGGCTTTATTGGGGCTCCTGCTGCAGCAGGCGGGAGCAAAAACAAATAACAGTTTCCCTTGCTGGCTCCCCAAGAAGGGGGGTGAGCTGTTTCCATCTATGGGGTGAGGGTAGGGGTGTGTCCAGGGGTCAGGCCAGAGGGGTGGCTTGGGTGTCTTGCCCACCCCTTAGGTGGTGCTGTGTGCAGGAGGCATGCACAGTACCCTGCTTTTGCTCCCAACACCGTTTTTGCTTCCAGCTCTTCAGAAGTGGCAATTGGATTTTTGGTCTCTTTGTATCTTGTCCATAATTTGCCCCAGCCGCGCATGCGTGCCGTTGTTTTTAATCTCTCATAGTTTCTTTGTATTTTGTTGCTTAATGTTGTAAGCAGTGCAGCACTGCAGCAAAGGGTCCAAGGTCCCAGGTCCCAGATCCCAGCCTGTTTGAATCTGACCTGGGAGTGGGAGATCTGGTTTACACGGAGGGATAGCATCGTAGGATGGTTTGCTGCCGGTGGGTAATGGGTACTGAGGTGTGTATGAATCGGCGGCTTCCCCCAGCCCAGGATGCTACGCAAATACAGTGATCAGATGAGCAACTGCAGCTCACGAGTAAATCATGCTAGGCTACCCCATCTCACCCTCCTGTTCTGGTAACAGAAGTCATTGGGTTTCCTTTTGTTGTTCCTTTGACACCCTAATTGACTACATACATTTATGCATACATGAGATTTGGTAATAATGCAGTTTTTCTCTGTTAATGATAATATGATGGTACGTTATAGGAATTTTGTGCCACATAATTTGTGTCACAATGTGCATTACAATAGCAAGCCTGAAACTGTTTACAAAGTGGTTTTTGTTTTGCCCTCTGTTAAAAAAAAAAAAAAAAAAAAAAAGAACTTGGAATTTTGGGGATTTGGGCATTAAGCAATACGTTTGCCCAGATGTGAAAAGTTAATTTCTAAGGGATCAGGAGGTCTTGTTTATGGTACGTGAAGGAAGCTTAAAGGGAATTAGTTTAATTGTGTAGGAATATTAAGCGATCTTCTGCCGTCTGCTGTCATCAGCGCATGGGTCCCTGAAGGTCTGCTTTTCCACTACTCTGATTTTCTCCCTGTCTGGATGGAGTTCCCAACATCATTAACATGCCTCACAGTTTCTTTTGAAGCTTGGGCTGGGTTAAATCATTTTTACTTATGCAAAGTGGATTGGCAAAAGCCTTTTCCCTAAATACCTGCCAAAAACAGCTATTTTTGTCTTCTCTTGCAAGTGATGCATGGCCAGTTTCATACAGTATATTACCCTGACCAACAGCTACTCTATTTAATTATACTGCTCTCCCTGCCTGTCTTCCCAGAAAAGCTGGAACCTCCTTCCATTCCCCACCCTGCAAATGCTCCATCTTTCTTTTTTTTTTTTTTTCCTGTCTCCTGTCTTAAGGAGATTGCCCAGATAGATTTCAGTGATAGTATATTTGCCTGTGTTATGGAACACTGTTTCACAAACTTTTTTTGGCCACAATCCACAGTGGGAATTAAATTTTACATTGTGAACCAGAATATACATCCATATGCACATAAGCACACGCTCCAAAGGGACTCTACAAAGACTTTCTCAAAACGGTATTGTGTTAGTTTCCTAGGGCTGCTGTAACAGTGTACCCCAAACTGGGTAGCTTAAAATAACAGGAATTTATTGTCTTACTTCTGGAGGCCAGAGTCTGAGATCAAGTTTGGCTTGGGCCGTGTTGTCTCTGATGACTCTAAGGGAGAATCCTTCCTTGCCTCTTCCCAGCTTCTGGGGTTTTGTGGCAATCTTTGGTGTCCTTGGCTTGTAGATGCATCACCGCAGCCACTTGGCTCTCTTCTCCCTGCGTGTCTTTGCATCGTCTTCCTTCTGTGTGTGTTCTGTCCCTGGTGAGATTTCTCTTTTTCATTAGGACACCAGTCGTATTGGTTTAAGACTCACCCTAATAATTTCATTTTAACTTGGCTACCTCTGTAAAGACCTTATATCCAAATAAGGTCACTTTCTGAGGAAATGGAGTGGGAGATACCCCCAATTAGGATGCCACCGTATCTTTTTTGGGGGGACACAATTCAACCCATCATAAACACCAACCCTTAAATAATGTCTTAATATCTATTCTCTTCTTTTATTAAAAATGTTGCTTATTTCTCACAAAATTAATTTCATGTAAGTTTGAAACACTGTTTGGGACAGTGGTTCTGAGTTTGAACCTGGCTTCTCTGATCTTCAGTTCCCTCCTATAAAAAATAGAGATTATAATCCCTACATTACAGGATTGCAGTGAAAATTAAGAGGAAAATATAATGAGATACTTGGTAAGTTAAATGTAATAAAAAACGAAGTGAAAATGAGAGGGAAATTAGGAGCAGTACCTTTTAATCTGCTCGGTGAAACTACACAGAATCCATTATGTCTGACGTGATCAGGATCTGTAGTTGTTAATCAACAAATTCAGACTATTAACAATTATATACACATACCATATAAGATATAAATTATTCATTTATTCTCCAGTCTTTTAATGTTGGACCAAGAGTTGTGTGTGTTACTGCTGCTGTTGTTGTCTTAAGAGTCCCATGGTTGATGTTTCACATCATTTTTCTTGCATAAAGCCCATATCACTTATAGTTTCCTTTTGGAGGTTTTTTTCAAAATAATGAAGTGAGAATTTAAAACACAGAGCAATCTGAGTGTAGAATTCTGAGTAAAGCTTTTTCTACTGATGTAGAAAATAGTTAACTATTTTCCTGGAAAGTTTCACAGTGCTCTTACTCATGTCTAATTTGATGGCTAATTTAACAAAAATCCATTCTCATTCAACTTAATTTTCTTTTTGTTCACACTCATATTTTATTAGCTTATGCAATATTTGCTTAAATTATACAATGTTGTTAACAAGTAAAGCTGGCAAACCCAGCTGATTCTCAGCCTAACAGCCCAGTTGGTGGGGGTAGAAGACAAGATATCACGGAGAAGGGCCTACTGGCTAAAACCATTCAGTCTAGCCATGGGTGTGGGTTCATATTTTACCGAAGGAATCTAGAGCAGTGGTTGATTTGGTGAGTTGGTTAAGCGGTGGTAGATTAGGGAGCTTTTACATTTTGATGACCACTTACATGAATCCGTTCTCCGTTCAGGGGACTCTTGTCTAAATCTTCTGCAGCCCTCCCCATCTGTACCTCTACCACAGATATAGGACATGTGGCTGGGAAAGAAGAACCCAGCAGTTGGGCTGCGCCCCCCAGGCCTACAAGGCCTGTGCTTGCCCAGCTTTAAGACCAAAGAAAAAGCCAGGAGTCAGCAATAGAGACATCAGTGGTTTAATGGGGAGCTTACATGTCTGAAGCGACACCCCACTGTCTGCTGTGGATGGTGGTCAGCATGTGGCTACTGTCTTCGCTCCCAGGGGAAGGAGGGATTGTCAGTTATAGGGGGAATTGACATCCAGTTGGCTCATTGGTTACCAGGGAAACTAGCAGAGGGGGCAGGCGGCTCACTGCCCCTTTGATAAGAACAGTCACTACCTGGGGCAGGGGCAAGTATGTAGGCAGGTGAGTAGGGTGTAGGTGAAGCAGGCACTAGTCAAGCAGGGGATGTACAGAGAGCAAGAGAACAGCCACTGTGAGTGGCCTGACCATATACCAGCCAATAGGAGACACATTAAAAGTGAAACAATATGGAGAAAGAAATGAGCTTGTTAGATGTGTTTCTTTGTGCCTGCTCTGCTTCAAGGATGCTCTTGGGATGTATGCTCTTATCTCAGTGCAGGGATTATTGGCTCCTCTTGGCTCTTCCTTAACACCTCTGAGATTGTAAGGAAGAGAATGCACACCTCACAGTGAAAGAGCTTTCTCTACTGATGTAGGTGACTTTTTGCTTGTGTCAGTATTTTTATCTAGCAAAGTGGGTTTAAGCTGAACTTTTAAAAAGGCAGATATGTATCTTCACTAGGTATTTACTAGGAAATGTCAAGTGGTGTTTTTATTAACTCAGTGAGATAAAGCCAAAGAAACACACAGGAGATCTGCAGCCCGGCTTGAAACAACTAAGAGACGTTTTCTTTGTAACTGTCTTAGCCTTGGATCGCTTATCCACACAAGGAATATGCTTTGACTTTGATTGTGCTTTTTTAAGTGTTCTGTCTGTGGATCACAGTGCTCAACAAACAGGTCTAATGCTCAGAAGATAAGGTTGGTAAGAAAGGGTAAAAGCACTGTACATGAACCAGATTATGGAAGCATTTAAAATAAAGATGTCTGAAATTAAAAGTATTATGGGTTGGCAGTCAATGGTCATATCATCTTATATTTGTGCATTACTTATTCTTTGTCAGCTGTGCATTTTCTTACAAACATCTCTATGAGAAAAGTATTCTCCATGTAGTTTTCTTCCCAAAGTAACTGAGACTTGGACATTTAAATGCCAGATAAATAACAAACACCCAAATGAAGGGAAGATAAAAGTAGAAACTGAGTATAATATATGATAAAACAATGAAAATTGATATGATCAACAAATGAGAGGAAACACAAATCGGTACTATTCAAAAGAATGCTTATTTACAGGGTTATTAGAAATTTAAAAATTTGTGTATGTGCATACACTCACAAAGAGAATGACATGAACAACTATGTGCCAGTACTTTTAAAAATCTAAATCAAATGCACAAAATTCCGGAAAATATATAGATTACTGAAACTGACCCAAAAAGAAACAGAAAACCCGAAAAGATTAAAACCATAAAAAGGAGACTTCTAGCTCCAGCTCTAGACATGCAAAGAGCTGGGATATTGTTACCCCCAACATTACAATGTCGATTGAAAAAATATGCACAAGCTAAAAGTTGAGAGTTACATTTTATTCTGCGGGCAAAACTGAGGACCTAAGCCCGGGACATAGCATCTTAGATAGTTCTGAGGGACTGCTCCAAAGAGGTAAGGGGGGAGCCAGGATATATAGGAGTTTTTGCAACAAAGACCAGGTAGTTGGAACATCAAAAGATTACTGCTAATGAAAGAAAACCAGATATCTGAAGTTAAGGTATTTAGCGCTTTTCTACATATGGGAAGGTGCAAGAGTCTGGGCTCACTGAAATCATTCCTTTGGTATGCACCTCAGCTATCTGGGGCCAGTGTCCTGTGCTTCTCATCCTGAGTCTCCTCAGGGTGCACCGTGGGGCGTGGCTGCAGTGTCTGATGGCCTGATGGCAGGCATTCTCTTTCCATCCTGAGTTCCCTCAGGACTTGCCTTTGGGGGCAGCTGTAGTGGCTGATAGCTGCAGTTTCCTTTGTTTACTGACATGGCAGGCAGCATTCTTATACACATCAACAACAACAAACCTAATCAAACTGGAAATTGACTTTTCGTGGAATTTGGTTACCTGGAACAGAAACCAACCAGTAAGTGCTATAAACTGGTAGGAACATTCTGATAGAAATTTTGACGAATTCCTAGTGGCTGAGTGTAGAGAAGTGGGAGATTCAGAAGCTCCTGGGAGCTGAAATAGACCCAGGAGAATGTGTAGGTCACCACATTTTCACAAGCTTTACCTTTGGAACCTGCCCGGTGCTCAGAAGGAGGATCCAAGAAAGCTCCCGTCCAGGCTCTGGGAAAGGAGATGGGATGAAATAAAGGAAACAGAGCCTCTGAGACTCCTCCCTAACAAAGGTCTACTCTCAAGGGGGAAGGACTTCTCTAGAGGGCAATTCTAAAACCTTATCCCAGCTGAGGGAAGGGAACTGGCTCCACCACAGCTGCCTCCAAGCCTTTCCTCTCACCTAAGGGAAACATAAATAAATAAAAGCCGTAGTCAACAGGGGGGAGGGAGCTTTAAGGAAATAGACTGGGAAGGTTATAGCCTGGGAGCTGAGAAATGAGGCTCTTCTCCTGGAGAGGGACAAAACACTTCTGAAAGCCACACCCTTGAGACACAAGCTCATTAAGCCTGAGACTTAAGTGAGGATTCGAGAACACTCCTCTCCCCCACATCCTACCATTACACTCAACAAGCTTCCAGTAATAATAACAGTGGGGTAGAGCTGAAGAGGCTGCAAAACACAGGTTCTTTCTGAGAAAAATAAAAAGGGAAGCCCAAAAGCTAAGAGAGGGGGAACACAGAAGCCCACTATAGGGATTTGAAGCCTTGGGTACCAATAGCTACACCAAACATTAAACACAGCTTACCTCCTAGCCAGATTAGTATAAATTCTCACACTAAAGTCCTATTTATTTCAGTAACTATCCTATAGGACATGTCTTGCTTTCAGTAAGAAATTACTAGTCATACCAAAAGGCAAGAAAAAATTCTCTCACTCATACACACACACATGGGCACAGTCTGAAAAGACAAAACAATCATCAGAACCAGACCCAGATATGACATGGCTTTTGTCATGATCAGAGATTTAAAAATAATTATGGTTAATATGTTAAAGGCTCTAGTGAAAAAAATAGATAAGATACAAGCCCATGTGGTTAATGTCAGCAGAGAGGTGGAAACTCTAAGAAAGAATCAAAAGGAAATGACAGAAATTAAAAAAAACAACAACACAGTAATAGAAACAAAGAATGCCTTTGATAGATTCATAGCTAGATTTAACATAGCCAAAAGGAAAGAATAGGTGAACTTGAAGGTAAGTCAATAAAACTTCCAAAACTGAAATGTAAAGAGAAAAAAGAATGGGAAAAAAGGCAAGTAGAACATCCAAGAACTGTGGGACAGTATAAAAGATGCAGTGTTTCTTTTATGAGCAGCAGAAGAGAGAGAGAGAACAGGGCAGAAGAAATATTTTAAGTAATAATGGTTGAGAACTTTCCAAAATTAATGACAGACACAAAATCATAGATCCAAGAAGTTCAGAGAAATCCAAGCAGGTTAAATACCATATAACCAACCAACCAAACAAACAAATACCAAAAACCCATACCTACACATGTCATATTCAAACTGCAGGAAACCAAAGACAAAGAGACGATCTTAAAGGAAGTGGGGAAGTGTGAGGTGAACATGAGACAGTAGAATCAGAAATCAAAACTTTTCCACTGTCTTCCCACTTCTACCCAACCTGGCCTCCATCACCAAGATACTGATCCATATTTTTATATCAAGTTTACCTAACTTTCAAGGAGTCCATAATCTCCATTTTATACAAAGTCTTCCAGGAAATTTTAAAAAGTGGGGATGGGGAGTGAAGCAGATGGCACAATTTGTTTTATAAGGCTAACCTTTTTTATCAAAACTGGACAAGCGGGCTTCCCTGGTGGCGCAGTGGTTGAGAGTCCGCCTGCCGATGCAGGGGACGCGGGTTTGTGCCCCGGTCTGGGAAGATCCCACATGCCGCGGAGTGGCTGGGCCCGTGAGCGATGGACGCTGAGCCTGCGCGTCCGGAGCCTGTGCTCCGCAACGGGGGAGGTCACAACAGTGAGAGGCCCGCGTACCGCAAAAAAAAAAACAACAAAAAAACTGGACAAGCCCAGGATAAGAAAAATGTAGGCACTTCTCACTTGCAAATATAAATGTGAAAATCCTAAGCAAAATATTAGCAACTGAACCCAACAGCGTAACCTACAGAAATACATTATGTCTGAGAAGGATTTCTCCTAGGAGATAGTTCAACATTAAGACATTTGTCAACTAAGAGAACTGATTAACAGATTAAAGGGGTTAGTTAAGCAATTGCTTACTCATATAGCTATTAATGGGTGAGTAAGATTTCAACTTGCATAGCTCAGAGCCTAAACTCTCATCTACTATTCTGTCTCTGAACAAAGACAAAACAGGATGAGGATGGAGGCAAAAAGAAAACTGTCAGGGCAACGAGTAGAAACAGACTGTGGTGGCTGAGCAAGATGTCTCATTACACTGATCTCTTATTAGGGTTTTTGTTTCTTTGCTATTTTACCCAGTCTTCTAAGTCCCTACCCTCAGTGTCTTCTTAAATTGTTCCGTTCCTAGGTTTCTCACTGACTAGCTGTGTTTCCCTGAGCCACGCTTACTCCCACTTATTTCATAAGAAGAAGAGTTGCCCTTTGGCACATAGGCTCCCAGAAAAAGCAAATTAAATACATTTCATTGCAACATGTGATTAAGTGTCACGTAGATATTGCAGATCACGAGTATAGTAGGAGTTTAGAGATGAAAGCTGGGGATAACGTTTAGGAAGTCAAAATAAAGGATTTAGATTTGAACTAGGCCTTAAAATTTGGGGTTGCCATTTTCAGAGGTAGAAAGGGTTTATAAGGATGTTCTAGTCCAGGGCTTCAGCATTGTTAAAGGCCTAGAGGTGGGAATGTGTGGGTCAATGTAGGTCATTCTGCTCCAGTGGGAAGAAAGATGTTTATATTGAGGAGTGGTAGAAGATAAGTATGAGGTATGGATTTTATCCTATGAAGGAAAACAAATAAAAGTTTTGGAACTTTCATCTGTGAACTTATTCATTTGTTCCTCCATTTAACAAATATCAAGCATCTATTTTATACCAGTCTCTCTGCCACCATTCAGAGTACAAAGGTCAAAAGGAAATGATTCCTGCTTTCAAGGAGCTTTGCAACTAAAGAGACAGATGTGTCTGTAACTAAAATGCACTGCAACAGGTGGTGTACTGGTGGAATGTATGACTGGGTATGGGAGGCCCAGAATAAGGAGTGATTAATTTTGTCAGGCAGGAGAAAGAATAACAAAGAGCTGGAAGAATCTAATCCCAAGTAAACTATCCTGAATAACTTCGAGTAGATGATCCATCCTTGTCAGATCCTCAGCACTATCCCTCACTGAGCATCTGTGGACTTTGGAGGTTTTCCATCTGTGTTTGGTCATGGCCTGATCCCGTAGTGTGTGGGTCATGGCCTCCAGAGCCCAGTATGACCAGTGGATGAAGCTGGCTTACTGGCAGTTGTCCTAAAACACCTCTTATTTACGGCTTCTTCCTGTGTTCTTCATGGCCATTTCTTCCCAAGCAGAACTCTTCTGTTTGACAGATACTTCACTTCCAGGTGTAGGGGTTGCTTCTACTTTCCCCAAGTTTACATATATCATTCTTATCGTGGAAGATTCCATCCTAATGCCTTCCCGTGATGCTTTAGAGAAGCAAAGGTAGTACTGAGGTACATCCGGGGGCTGTATGTGACATTCATGGTGGCACAGCCTCTCAAGCCCTGTTCAAAGAGGTTTTATTATTTGGCAAGAACTGGCTATATAACGTGATCTCGTCAAGTCCTCTTTTGAGTGGTATCAAAGGATGGCATGAGAATGAGGCTCCCATTTATACATTAAGAGCCTTGAACCAACTGGAGAACTTTTAGAAAAAGTATATATTTGGTGGGGTAGAGAAAGTAACGAGTGGGAATGGCTAGAAATTTTATATCCTTAGTCAATTTGCAAAAATTTAAAATTTTCTATGACCAGTGACATTTTGCTTTCTTTTAACAAAATCATTTTGGACTTTTCCGAGTTTCCTAGTTAAACCCATGAACATTCTGAAACTTTGACTCTTTCAGGACATAATCTTGACCCTTGAAGTATGCCTTGTTATTGTAAAAGCCAAAAAAAAACCGCTTCATTCCTTGGTTCATGCGTACATGTTGCTTGATTTATATATGGCTGCTCATATATCCTTCTCGGGCTCCATTAAGAGTTCAATTTTCGCTTTAGTGTGCCAACAGCAGAATTTTAAAAAGGATTCTTTTTTACCATTTGAGCCATACATTCTATGACTTTGTCTTAATGTTTCTATGGAGATTGTCTTGTTCTTTGAGAAATCGTTTTAGGAGTTAGTAGTCTCCAGAATTGGTGCTGTTTTGTTTCTTGTTCCTTGTGTTACTCCAGTCCCCGATAAAACCATATTTTAGTAGTTTATACACTTCCTTTCTAATTGTATATTTAACACATAAGGGATACTTAAAAGTTGCTTTGTAACTCATTGTTCCCTTTCTTAAATAAATACCTTAGTGCTTCCTAAATCAGAGTAACCAAGGGAACAGCATCTCATTTCCCCAAACATAATCTGATTTCTTTCCTTCATGCACATGCTTAGTTTGCTGGCCTGAAAGTCGTACAGACTGCATGGACTTCCAGAATTGTTTCCAAAGGGAAAGATAACTCACGTGGAATCCTTCCTATCATGGGCCCCATGTGAGCCTCGCCTGGAGGAACACTGATTTCACTCCCTTTCCGGGAACCAGTAACAGCACATCCTAGTAGCTCCCCAGTGGGCAGATACCAGGTGCCTCTAGGACCCAGGTAACTGAGGCTGCCAACGTGGACTAGATAGACACATCGTTCTAGGCAACAGCAGATTCTCCAGGTTTGTGCCCTTTTCCTGACCAGCCGAGGAATCCACCCTACAGACCCCGGAGAGGCCTCTGTTTCTTCATAATGTTGTCAAGTTAATGATTTAAGGAATTTTCTCTTATATCTTAGAAGGCTAGACTCCTGGAGACAATTAGAGAAAGGGACTCTGGAAGGCTGAACTTTTTTGAAGATGACAATTATTCTAATTGCCAGAGACCAGACTCAAGGGAACTCTTGTCTGTTCAGGCTTAAGCCAGATGATTTTATTTGCTAGAAAATTTATTTAGGAGATACTGCAAGAGAGTAGGAGGGGCAGAGTATGTTTAAGAGAGAAAGATTGGGAGAGGGAGATTGATTAGTAACACTTAAGGGATCCTTTTTGAGAAAATGTGTTTATTCATTCGTTTGGTGATGGAGCAGTACCAAGTGCCGGGTGCTGTTGAGGAGTTGGGATTACAGTGGTGAAAAGAAAGGCAGGCACGGTGCTCCAGAGCTTCTTAGAACGATGCTCACATGTTATTGCTTCATATATATCTCCCAAACACCTAGAACACTCTCTAGCATGTAGTAGGCACTCAGTAAATGTTTGTTGAGGGAAAGCATGAATAAATTTTCAGTGAATTTCTCTGCTCTCGTCGAACTGTTATTTTCTAAGTTTTTCAGTGCTCGTACCTTGGCTTTGATTCATGCATGTAGTGTAGTCTGCCTGCAAAACCCTGGGTTGATTTGAGAGGAAGTGCCCTTGATTCCAGACATATAACTAGTCAGGACTGATCAGATAGAAACCTAATGTAGACTCCTAATTTAATGAGGAGAGAAAAAATTACCCAAACAAGAGCATGTGTAATTATGCTAAATTTCATGACTTCGGGGTCATAAATGGATTTTTCTTGATGTTCATCTGACATGAATCAAGTCCTGTTGTTGCTGACTGTTAAGCAGCGGCTTGTAGGGTCCCTTATAATAAGAGGACATTAATTCCTGTTAAATTGTGATAAGCCTCCTTCAGAATCATCCATTTCATTCATATAGATGCAGCTAATAAGGCGACAGTGAAAGACCAAGGGGAACAGAACGAGGCTTTTGCTGCAGAAATTGAGGGGGAATGAACCTTTGCCTCCCATGAGGCAAAGAGGCAAGGAAGAGTAGTTAGCTCGGACTATGGTGACAAAATACCACAGACTGGGGGCCTTAAACAATAGAAATTTATTTTCTCAGAGCTCTGGAGACTGGGAATTTCAAGATCAAGTTTCGAGCAAGATTCAGTTTCTGGTGAGAGCTCTCTTCCTGGCTTATTCGATGGCTGCCCCGTCCTCATGTGGACTTCCCTCTGAGTGCATGCCGAGAGAGAGAGCTGGAGAGAGGACGAGATGGAGGGGGCAGAGAGAGGGAGCGATGCTCTCTGGTGTCTCATCTTATAAGGACACCAGTCCTATCAGATCAAGGCCCCATGCTCATGAACTCATTGAATCTTAATTACCTCCTATAGGCCCTGTCTCCAAATACACACATATTGGTGTGCTGGGGCTTCAGCGTATGAATTTGGGGGACACAGTTCAGTCCATAGCAGTTGGGATAGCCTGAGGTTTGAATTCCAGCCCTTTTTCTGCTTAGCTATTTCGACCGTGTCTGGTTGCTTAGGCTCTCTGAGTCTATTCCTCTAACTCCATATACCATGGGGGTAAGAATCACAGCCTGGGTCACGAGATTGCAGTGAATTAAATGTGTTTGAGAGCCCTCACCCAGGCAGGACACATAGCAGACACTCACAAAGGCCAGCCCTCAAGCTCCTCCCTTACCCACTGTGCCCACTCAGACCTCATCCTTCTTTGCCTGGCCAGGCTGGGATCCAGGTTCTCAGGCACATTTTTGGTGTGGATACCCCTTTCAGTGATCCGTGGATCATAGTCTAGGAGGGCAGAAAAATCCTCAGAAGCAGGGATTAAATGTGGAAAGTGTGACAATCTGCATAAGTGGTGATGTTGAGAAAATGAGAGGATTAGCAAGCACATTAATGCCAAAGGAAATTATGGAACAGTGAAGCTAAGGAAGGCATTTTTAATGACTTCAATAAATGAGAGAGTGACTTTAATTCTATTCTGTCAAATTATGGGATTAGGCTAAGGCCTTTCTTTGATGAGAAAATAAAATGGAATCATATTCAGCAGAATTCCGTTTTAAAAGTATGCCCATCTTTAAATATTGTTCTTTAATAATCCTGTCAACTGTTAATGAATTAAACGTTATGTATAGACGCGTTGTTTTTATTTCCTGCTCTGCAGATAAATCTCCTAAGAAAAGATTCTGCATCTTCTCTGGGCTTTCTTCTCATGGTATTTGAAATTATATTCCTCTGGCCAAGTATTATATATATAATTCTTATTCCTGATTTTAGCACAGATGTTAATAAATGTCACCCCAGTATATTTGCTTTCTTTATTAACCTGAATTAACAAAGTTTTCTTATATATATATATATATATTTATATATATGTAAATGTAAATATATATAAACACATCAGTGCAGCGTGAACCTTGATATTTTTAAAGAGGTAAGCATATTTTCCCCTCCCTTCCTTTGTACTGAAGAAAAAAATGTCATCAAGTGTTATGCCAGCTGCATTCCAATACCTTTGCAGATTTTTGTTAAATATACTGTTTGTGCTTGCGTATTAAGCCCTCTAATGAGCTAGTATCAGTCCTCTGCTATAGTTTATTTGTGGCATTTCCGCAGCTCAGCAAATACATCTTCTTCATTCATTCATTGAGCCTGTGGAGTCGTTGTCAGTTGGTACTATTTAGTGTGACAGAAGGAAGGAAAATAGCTGTGCTTGAAAGTGCTGTCAAATTATTATCTTTTTTTTTTTTTTGGTCCCAGTCCTTGTATTTGGTATACAGAAGAAACCCTTTATTTTAAGGCATTGAGTACAAAATTAGATCAGTTCCATAAGATAATGACCGTATTTCACAGTTGGAGCTGGTGTGATTGCAGGGTAGCACTTACAGCTTAGAGTCACTTCTTGTGGTTCCTCGATGAAGTGGACTCGTATTTTTTATTTTCTTTTGTGTTTTGCCAGCCTCAGACAGCGTTCTGTACTGGCAGTTGGGATAACAGACCTTGAATTTTCCTGAATGAAGTAGAGTGGAATGGACATCATCTTTCTGACTGCTAAACTGTGCTGGAGCATTTGTTTATCCACTCATTTGTAAGAAGTAACAAAGAGCATGCATTGTTTGGTTTTCGGAAAAGGAAAAAAAAAACATTGCATGGAATAAACAAGGGTCAAAATGTAAGGAATAAAAACAAGTCCACTTTTTAGATTTCTTTTACCTGAGGATCTTTTTAGGATTATGACTCTATCTGCTCTTTGTAAGGTGGTCCCCGATATTTTTGTTGTTGTTTTTTTGTTATCATCAGATGTACTGCAGCTTTGGGATTCCACAAATCCAGAAATCCTTTGTACCATTTTCTGTCCTGGCTTCTTCACCTGTATACTAATTGCGTAATGTGGCCATTTAAAATTTCACTGTAGTTGAATTTCTTTTATGGTGTGTGTGTGTGTTTGTGAATAATCACTCTGGGACTAATCATGGGGGAGAGTGGAGCTTGAACCATGCTTTTGAGACATCTGAGAGATTATGATACGGGCATACAATCTGATAAACACCTTTGTTGAGTCAATTTGAGTTAACTTGAAGCCCAAGAGGCATTTCCCCAGTTTGTCCATTAGGGGGTCCATATTCTTGCTGGTGTGTAAATTCTTGTGTCATTTTTTGCCTTTAGTTCTCAGCCAATAAGTAAGCTTAGTAGCTGATGGGAAGGAGGGTGAGTTTATTGAATAACTTTCAAGATCAGTTTCTGGGCCAGACTTCAGCTGCAACCAGCACGATTTCAGACATGCCAGGTCCTCATTTCCTCATTGACCTCCTTGGCCTTCCTGCCAGAACCAGGCAAAATAAAAAATAAATTAAAAATATGGCTCCTTTCCTGCCGTTTTCTTGGAATATAGTCTTGGGGACATAAGCCAAAACTCTAATGAGGAAAAAGAACCCTTACTGGAAGGAAATTTTCATATATCACCCTAGATTTTTTTTCTTACTATTGAATGTTAGGTACAGTTGGTGTATGTGACAATTTCCTATGCATAGATTGGAAGGTCCTGAAACTGTAGAGTCACTTAGGCAAAGAAACAGGATAAAGAAATACATGAGGAATGATAAAGCCAGGAAAACCTCTAGGCAAGTTACAAAGTCAGAATGACCCACTTTTTTTGTTGTTGTTGTTTTTTGTTTTTGCGGTACGCGGGCCTCCCACTGCTGTGGCCTCTCCCGTTGCGGAGCACAGGCTCCGGACGCGCAGGCTCAGCGGCCATGGCTCACGGGCCCAGCCGCTTCGCGGCATGTAGGATCTTCCCAGACCGGGGCACGAGCCCGTGTCCCCTGCATCGGCAGGCGGAGTCTCAACCACTGCACCACCAGGGAAGCCCAGAATGACCCACTTTTTAAACAAATTTGTTTAACTATGATTGATTTACAATATTGTGTTAGTTTCAGGTGTATAGCTTCAGATTCTTTTCCATAATAGGTTATTTACAGGATATTGAATATAGTTCCATGTGCTATACAGTAAATCCTTGTTATTTATCTGTTTTATATACAGTAGTGTGTGTATGTTAATCACAAACTCTTAATTTATCCCTCCTCCTCCCACTTCTCCTTTGGTAACCATAGGTTTGTTTTCTGTCTGTGAGTTTGTTTCTGTTTTGTAAATAAGTTGATTTGTATTATGTTTTTAGATTCCACATATAAGTGATATCATATAATATTTGTCTTTCTCTGCCAGACTTAATTCACTTGGTACGATCATCTCTAGGTCCATCCATGTTTCTGCCAATGGCATTATTTCATAGAATGACCTACTTTTAAGGGAACAAGTTAAAGATGGTGTTACTTAGGCTCTGCATGCTACTCCCATTGTGCTAGGAACTGTAGAAATTTCAAAGTTGAATCAGACCAAAGTCTAGTAGGAAAGTACATAAAATGCCATAAGAACATTTTAGAAGAACAATGGCAGATGCCCAGAGAATTACAAATGTATTTTTAGGAGACATAGAGTAGGGAGAGATTGCATCTATTTCACTGCTTCTGAAAGCGTGTCTGCAGTCCTGCTGCTTGTTGGAAATGCAATTTCATTGGCCCCACCTGAACCTATGCTGGGGCTGGGGCCCAGGAATCTGTATTTTAATGAGCCCTCCAGGTGATACTGGTGCTTGCTAAAATTGGAGAAATATTCAGTGTATAAAGAGCGACTCGGGGTTTCATGGGGGAGGTGGTATTTAAGTGGGGCAAGAGAAGCAGACAGAACATGAGTAGGCACTGCAGGAAAGCAAAATTTGCAAAGTCCTTAAGCCGCCATCTATTTTAGTGCCTCCAACTCTTAGAATGAAAGATTTATTTTAGACTTAATGTAAATTCATCATGCTTTTCCATAAGGCTGTTTCCTCTGTTTTCATTCTCAGTGGAATTGTGAACACGGTGATCATATTTTGTGTAACAGCCTTTGCTGTATTTCAAGTAGAATATTAAGTTCCCTACTGTCTTTTCTTCCCCAGGCTAATTAATCCTCATTCGTCAGCTTTTTCTCCCACCTTCCAACCCTTTTATCATTTTCATTGCCCTTGTCTGGGCTTTCCCCAAATCTTCCATATTTCTCCAAAGTTACAAAGACCCAAATTATAGCTGGAGCTGGTTGAGGTCTTTGCCTCTGCAGGCAAGTGGATGAATATCTTGAGCCCCACATATTACTTTTCTTTGTGGGAATTTACCTACAGAAGTAAGAGAGTGTATTTTTCAACATATTGTCCTTGGATTCATGGGGCACTAGGGATTGTTCGCATGGAATCTTAGATCCATGTAAGTACTGGCCATTGTCTGCAGACTCAGTAACTACTGTGATTTCCACCTAAATGCATTTCTTTTTTCCCTCACTTATTTAGCTGTAATAGGGATTAGCAAAATATTATTTTAACTTCTTATGCTTTCTTAACACAGCAAAAGTCCAACTACCATGGTGGGAATCTATGGAATTTTTAAAGTCAGCAAAGGAACCCTTCTTGGTTTGAAAACACATTTATTGGGGCAATAGGCCAGACGGTGAGCATGGTGCCCTGCCTTCCTCTGTACAATAGGAAGAAAAGGATCTGCCTTTCATGATAATCATCATGAACCATGTGACGAAAAGATGGTTACTGTATGTAAAAGAACATAGTAGGTGTTTAACAAATGGGAGTTATTATTTATGTGTACTGACACTTGTGTACCATACGTGCCTTTTGTTTGTTTGTTTGTTTTTTTGTTTTTGTTTTTGCGGTATGCGGGCCTCTCACTGTTGTGGCCTCTCCCGTTGCGGAGCACAGGCTCCGGATGCGCAGGCTCAGCGGCCATGGCTCACGGGCCTAGCCGCTCCGCGGCATGTGGGATCTTCTCGGACCGGGACACGAACCCGTGTCCCCTGCATCGGCAGGCGGACTCTCAACCACTGCGCCACCAGGGAAGCCCACCACACGTGCCTTTTAAGCCACCATTATCATTTGCTCATCTAGCCCTAGAATATTTAGATGGCATCTGTCAAACGGTGCCACATTTTTCTCCATTTATACCTCTGTTCTTGTCACTTTCTTGTGCTTAAGTTTCTGTGGGTAAGGGATGGGGGAAAGATTCCTTTTGGAGAGTGTCCTTAGTCTGAGTTGGGCTTCCCTGTGCTGTATCTTGCCATGAGAGGCCCCTTCATACTCTACTGGATGTCTAGAATTTCAGCATTTCCGGCTTGAACTAAAAGCAATAAAAGAGGAAATAGTGTGGGTGGGTTTGCTGAATGGCACAAAGTTGAAAATTTAAGACACTTTTCTATATAGTCATTTGAGTTTTCACCAAGAACATTATTTACATATATGTTGACAGGCAGGAGAGGAAAATTTCTGACCCAGGAGTCTGTAAAGTGTTGAAGACTAAATAAATGTTCTTAGCAGAGCTGAGATGAAGGTGTGGCTGGTCTCAATGGAGCCTTTCATGAAAGAGATGCAATTTTCATGGCTCAGTCTCTTTCCAACTCCGGGATCTGTGTGTTTATCTTGGTGATGTTGGCATAGGTTGTCCTTTTCTCTGTTGCTATGTAAACGGGTGATGCCACACCTACCTTCTCTGTCTGCTTTGCATTTTATGTGAGGAGGTCTGAGAGGGCCCTGATACAGAGGCTTCTTTGACGGATCACTGCTCTGTTAGTAATGCTCAGTTCTTATAATTCATTGTTGTGCTGCATGCTGGAGTATCATTTCCTCTCTTTGTCATTTCTATTTGTCTTCTATCCTTAGGCTTTGTTTCTTTTTTCTCCTCTAAAGATGTGGTACCTTTATTTTTATTTATTTATTTATTTATTTAAATTTCAAATACATATATAATTATTCCAAGTCTCCAAATTTTTTTTTGTTAGTTTCCGCTTTACAACAAAGTGAATCAGCTATACATACACATATATCCCCATATCTCCTCCCTTTTGAATCTCCCTCCCATCCTCCCTATCCCACCCCTCTAGGTGGTCACAAAGCACAGAGCTGATCACCTTGTGCTATGTGGCTGCTTCCCACTACCTATCTGTTTTACATTTGGTAGTGTATATATGTCCAGGCCACTCTCTCGCTTCATTCCAGCTTACCCTTGCCCCTCCCCATGTCCTAAAGTCCATTCTCTATGTCTTTATTCCTGCCCTGCCCCTAGGTTCTTCAGAACCATTTTTTTTTTTTTTTAAGATTCCATATATGTGTGCTGGCATATGGTATTTGTTTTCCTCTTTCTGACGTACTTCACTCTGTATGACAGACTCTAGGTCCAACCACCTCACTACAAATAACTTAATTTCATTTCTTTTTATGGCTGAGTAATATTCTGTTGTATAAATGTGCCACATCTTCTTTATCCATTCATCTGTCGATGGACACTTAGGTTGCTTCCATGTCCTGGCTATTGTAAATACAGCTGCAAGGAACATTGTGGTACATGAATCTTTTTGAATTATGGTTTTCTCAGGGTATATGCCCAGTAGTAGGATTGCTGGGTCATATGGTACTTCTATTTTTAGTTTTGTACGGAACCTCCATACAATCTTCCGTAGTGACTGTATCAATTTACATTCCCACCAACAGTGCAAGAGGGTTCCCTTTTCTCCATACCCTCTCCAGCATTTATTGTTTGTAGATTTTCTGATGATGGCCATTCTGCCTGGTGTGAGGTGATACTGCTTTGTAGTTTTGTTTTGCATTTCTCTAATGATTACTGATGTGGAGCATCCTTTCATGTGTTTGTTGTCAATCTGTATATCTTCCTTGGAGAAATGTCTCTTTAGGTGTTCTGCCCATTTTTGGATTGAGTTGTTTCTTTTTTTGATATTGAGCTGCATGAGCTGCTTGTACATTTTGGAGATTAATCCTTGGTCAGTTGCTTTGTTTGCAAATATTTTCTCCCATTCTGAGGGTTGTCTTTTGATCTTGTGTATGGTTTCCTTTTCTGTGCAAAAGCTTTTAAGTTTCATTCGGTCCTATTTGTTTATTTTTGGTTTTTTTTTTGCATTTCTCTAGGAGGTGGATCAAACAGGATTTTGCTGTGATTTACATCATAGAGTGTTCTGCCTATGTTTTCCTCTAAGAGTTTTATATTGTCTGGATTTACATTTAGGTCTTTAATCCATTTTGAGTTTATTTTTGTGTATGGTGTTAGGGAGTGTTCTAATTTCATTCTTTTACAGGTGGCTGTCCAGTTATCACAGCACCACTTATGGAAGGGGCTGTCTTTTCTCCATTGTATATTCTTACATCCTTTATCAAAGATAAGGTAACCATATGTTCCTTGGGTTATCTCTGAACTTTCTATCCTGTTCCATTGATCTGTATTTCTCTTTTTGTGCCAGTACCATACTGTCTTGATTACTGTAGCTTTGTAGTATAGTCTGAAGTCAGGGAGCCTGATTCGGCCAGCTCCATTTTTCGTTCTCAAGATTGCTTTGGCTATTCGGGGTCTTTTGTGTTTCCATACAAATTGTGAAATTTTTTGTTCTAGTTCTGTGAAAAATGCCAGTGGTAGTTTGATAGGGATTGCATTGAATCTGTAGATTGCTTTGGGTAGTAGAGTCATTTTCACAATGTTGATTCTTCCAATCCAACAAGTATATCTCTCCATCTATTTGTATAATCTTTAATTTCTTTCATCAGTGTCTTATAATTTTATGCATACAGGTCTTTTGTCTTCTTAGGTAGGTTTATTCCTAGATATTTTATTCTTTTTGTTGCAGTGGTAAATGGGAGTGTTTTCTTGATTTCACTTTCAGATTTTTCATCATTAGTGTATAGGAAAGCCAGAGATTTCTGTGCATTAATTTTGTATCCTGCTACTTTACCAAATTCATTGATTAGCTCTCGTAGTTTTCTGGTAGCATCTTTAGGATTCTCCATGTATAGTATCATGTCATCTGCAAACAGTGACTGCTTTACTTCTTCTTTTCCGATTTGGATTCCTTTTATTTCCTTTTCTTCTCTGATTGCTGTGGCTAAAACTTCCAAAACAATGTTGAATAAGAGTGGTGAGAGTGGGCATCCTTGTCCCTTTCCTGATCTTAGTGGAAATGCTTTCAGTTTTTCACCATTAAAGACCATGTTGGCTGTGGGTTTGTCATATATGGCCTTTATTATGTTGAGGAAAGCTCCCTCTATGCCTACTTTCTGCAGGATTTTTATCATAAATGGGTGTTGAATTTTGTTGAAAGCTTTCTCTGCATCTATTGAGATGATCATATGGTTTTTCTCCTTCAGTTTGTTAATATGGTGTATCACGTTGATTGATTTGCATATATTGAAGAATCCTTGCATTCCTGGAATAAACCCCACTTGATCATGGTATATGATCCGTTTAATGTGCTGTTGGATTCTGTTTGCTTGTATTTTGTTGAGGATTTTTGCATCTATGTTCAAAAGTGATATTGGCCTGTAGTTTTCTTTCTTTGTAACTTTGTTGTCTCCTTTTGGTATCAGGGTGATGGTGGCCTCGTAGAATGAGTTTAGGAGTGTTCCTCCTTCTGCTGTATTTTGGAAGAGTTTGAGAAGGATAGGTGTTAGCTCTTCTCTAAACGTTTGATAGAATTCGCCTGTGAAGCCATCTGGTCCTGGGCCATTGTTTGTTGGAAGATTTTTAATCACAGTTTCAATTTCAGTGCTTGTGATTGGTCTGTTTATATTTTCTATTTCTTCTTGATTCAGTCTTTGCAGGTTGTGCATTTCTAAGAACTTTTCCATTTCTTCCAGGTTGTCCATTTTATTGGCATAGGGTTGCTTGTAGTAATCTCTCATGATCTTTTATATTTCTGAAGTGTCCGTTGTTACTTCTCCTTTTTCATTTCTAATTCTATTGATTTGAGTCTTCTCCCTTTTTTTCTTGATGAGTCTGGCTAATGGTTTATCAATTTTGTTTATCTTCTCAAAGAACCAACTTTTAGTTTTATTGATCTTTGCTATCATTTCCTTCATTTCTTTTTCATTCATTTCTGATCTGATCTTTATGATATCTTTCCTTCTGCTAACTTTGGAGTGTTTTTGTTCTTCTTTCTCTAATTGCTTTAGGTGTAAGGTTAGGTTGCTTATTTGAGATGTTTCTTGCTTCTTGAGGTAGGATTGTATCGCTATAAACTTCCCTCAGAACTGCTTTTGCTCCATCTCATGGGTTTTGGGTCATCGTGTTTTCATTGTCATTTGTTTCTGGGTATTTTTTGATTTCCTCTTTGTTTTCTTCAGTGATCTCTTGGTTATTTAGTAGTGTAGTGTTTAACCTCTATGTGTTTGTATTTGTTACGGATTTTTTCCTGTAATTGATATCTAGTCTCATAGCGTTGTGGTCAGAAAAGATACCTGATACAATTTCAATTTCCTTAAATTTACCAAGGCTTGATTTGTGACCCACAATATTGTCCATCCTGGAGAATGTTCCATGAGCACTTGTGAAGAATGTGTATTCTGTTGTTTTTGGATGGAATGTCCTATAAATATCAATTAAGTCTGTTTTGTTTAATGTATCATTTAAAGCTTGTGTTTCCTTATTTATTTTCATTTTGGATGATCTGTCCATTGGTGAAACTGAGGTGATAAAATCCCTGCTATTACCGTGTTACTGCAATTTCGCCTTTTATGGCTGTTAGCAATTGCCTTATGTATTGAGGTGCTTCTATGTTGGGTGCATAAATATTTATGATTGTTACATCTTCTTGGATTGATCCCTTGATCATTATGTAGTGTCCTTCTTTGTCTCTTGTAATAGTCTTTATTTTAAAGTCTATTTTGTCTGATATGAGAATTGCTACTCCAGCTTTCCTTCGATTTCCATTTGCATGGAATATCTTTTTCCATCCCCTCACTTTCAGTCCGTATGTGTCCCTAGGTCTGAAGTGGTTCTCTGGCAGACAGCATATATACAGGTCTTGCTTTTGTATCCATTCAGCCAGTCTGTGTCTTTTGGTTGGCTCTTTTAATCCATTTACATTTAAGGTAGTTATCGATATGTATGTTCCTATTACCATTTTCTTAATTGTTTTTGGGTTTGTTTTTGAATTTTTTTTCATTCTCTTGTGTTTCCTGCCTACAGAAGTTCCTTTACCATTTGTTGGAATGCTAGTTTGGCGGTGCTGAATTCTCTTAGCATTTGCTTGTCTGTGAAGGTTTTAATTTCTCCATCAAGTCTGAATCAGGTCCTTGCTGGGTGGAGTAATCTTGGCTGTAGGTTTTTCCCTTTCAACACTTTAAATATGTGCTCCCACTCCCTTCTGGCTTGCATAGTTTCTCCTGAAGGATTAGCTGTAAACCGTATGGGGATTCCCTTGTATGTTATTTGTTGCTTTTCCCTTGCTGCTTTTAATATTTTTCTTTGTATTTAATTTTTGATAGTTTGATTAATATGTGTTGGCGTGTTTCTCCTTGGATTTATACTGTATGGGACTCTATGCACTTTCTGGACTTGATTTACTATTTCCTTTCCCATGTTAGGGAAGTTTTCAACTATAATCTCTTCCAATATTTTCTCCGTCCCTTTCATTTTCTCTTCTTCTTCTGGAACCCCTATAATTCGAATGTTGGGGCATTTAATGTTGTCCCAGAGGTCTCTGAGACTGTTCTCAATTCTTTTCATTCGTTTTTCTTTATTCTGCTCTGCAGTAGTTATTTCCACTATTTTATCTTCCATGTCACTTTATCCGTTCTTCTGCCTCAGTTATTCTGCTATTGAATCCTTGTAGAGAATTTTAAATTTCATTTATTGTGTTGTTCATCATTGTTTGTTTGCTCTTTAGTTCTCCTAGGTCCTTGTTAAATGTGTCTTGTATTTTCTCCATTCTATTTCCAAGATTTTGGATCATCTTTCCTATCATTACTCTGAATTCTTTTTCAGGTAGACTGCCTATTTCCTCTTCATTTGTTTGGTCTGGTGGGTTTTTACCCACCTTTACTCCTTCATCTGCTGCATATTTCTCTGTCTTCTCATTTTGCTTAGCTTACTGTGTTTGCGTCTCCTTTTCACAGGCTGCAAGTTCGTAGTTCCCGTTGTTTTTGGTGTCTGCCCCCATTGGCTAGGTTTGGTTTAGTGGGTTGTGTAGGCTTCCTGGTGGAGGGGACTGGTTCCTGTTTTATGGTGGTTGAGACTGGATCTTGTCTTTCTCGTGGGCAGGACCTCATCTGGTGGTGTGTTTGTGGTGTCTGTGACGTTATTATGATTTTAGGCAGCCTGTCTGCTAATGGGTGGAGTTGTGTTCCTGTCTTGCTAGTTGTTTGGCATAGGGCGTCCAGCACTGTAGCTTCCTTGTCGTTGAGTGGAGTTGGGTCTTATCATTGAGATGGAGGTCTCTGGGAGAACTTTCGTCCTTTGAAATTATGTGGACCCAGGAGGTCTCTGGTGGACCAATGTCCTGAACTCAGCTCTCCCACCTCAGAGGATTAGGCCTAACACCCGGCCGGAGCACCAAGACCCTGTCAGCCCCACAGCTCAGAAGAAAATAGAGAAAAAAAGAAAGAAAATAAATAAATAAAATAAAAAGAATAAAATAAAATTAAAAAGTTATTAAAATAAAAAAATTATTAAAAATAAAGAAATTAAAAAGTAATGAAAAAAGAGAGGAAAGAAAGAAAAAAGAGAGCAATCAAACCAGAAAACATATCCACCAATGATAACAAGTGTTAAAATCTATACTAAGTAGAAAAAGAAAAGGCAGAGTGAATCCTAAGACAAATGGTAAAAGCAAAGCTCTACAGACAAAGTCACACAAAGAAGCATACGCATACACCCAAAAAGAGAAAAAGTAAAAAAATATATATATATATCTGTCTAAAAAAAAAAGATAGCAACCAAATCAATAAAAAATCTACCAAGCTTAATAAATTCTAAATACTAAACTAAGATAAACATAAAACCAGAAACAAATCAGATGCAGAAAGCAAACTCCAAGTCTACAGTTGCTCCCAAAGTCCACTGCCTCAATTTTGGGATGATTCATTGTCTATTTAGGTATTTTAGAGATGCAGGTACATCAAGTTGATTGTGGAGATTTAATTTGCTGCTGCTGAGGCTCTTGGGAGAGATTTCCCTTGCTCTTCTTCGTTCGCACAGCTCCTGGAGTTCAGCTTTGTATTTAGCCCCGCCTCTGCATGTAGGTCGCCTGAGGGAGTCTCTTCCCCACCCAGACAGGACGGAGTTAAAGTAGCAGCTGATTCAGGGGCTCTGGCTCACTCAGGCCAGGGGAGGGAGGGGTATGGAATGCGGGGCGAGCCTGTGGTGGCAGAGGCCTGCATGACGTTGCACCAGCCTGAGGTGCACCTTGTGTTCTCCAGGGGAAGTTGTTCCTGGATCACGGGACCCTGGCACTGGCAGGCTGCATGGGCTCCCGGGAGCGGAGGTGTGGATAGTGACCAGTGCTTGCACACAGGCTTCTCGGTGGCTGCAGCAGCAACCTTCGCGTTTTATGCCCATCTCTGGTGTCCACGCTGATAGCTGTGCCTTGCACCCAGCTCTGGAGCTCGTTTAGGCGGTGCTCTGAATCCCCTCTCCTTGCTCATCCCAAGACAGTGGTGTTTTGCCTCTTCGGCAGGTCCAGACGTTTTCCCGGACTCTCTCCCAGCTAGCTGTGGTGTACTAGCCCCCTTCAGGCTGTGTTCACGCAGCCAACCCCAGCCCAACCCCCGTCTCCACTAGTGAAGGGGCTTCCTAGTGTGTGGAAACTTTTCCTCCTTCACAGCTCCCTCCCACTGGTGCAGGTCCCGTCCCTATTCTTTTGTCTCTGTTTTTTCTCTTTTCTTTTGCCCTACCCAGGTATGTGGGCAGTTTCTTGGCTTTTGGGAAGTCTGAGGTCTTCTGCCAGCGTTCAGTAGGTGTTTTGTAGGAGTTGTTCCATGTGTAGATGTATTTCTGTTGTATCTGTGGGGAGGAAGGTGATCTCCCCGCCTTACTCCTCCACCATCTTGAAGGTCTCTCCCCCTTACACTTTGTTTTGAGTCATTTTGTTTACAACAAAATTCACTCATCCAAAAACAATCTGGGAGAGATCATCGTGCCCCAGGCCCCCAATTTATGGGCAAGGAACTAGGAGCTCTTATGAAATCTGAACTGCCCTAGAAACTAGTGAACAAGTGAGAGACTGATGTTTGTAGACAGAACATGAAAAATGCTCCATGAATTGGTGTTCTGGCCAATACAGTATACCTGACATTGATTAGAAAGTTAAACCTTCTAGGTGATTTCTCTGGCACTTGTGGTTTTCCATTGCAAAACAAAATGTAGTGATGTTCATAGAATTTTTACTTCAGCCTGTCTTTTCTTATTTTGCCTTTATAAAGCATTGCATCAGTTTTGTATTTCTTCACTTCCTCTTTGCCTACAAGCAATACATCACGTGGGCTAGATGATTTTCTTTCTTGGAAATGTGTTTGACAAAGCTGCATATAATAATAGCGTAATTTTCTCATTAGGAGAGCACAACACACTAACCTTTTGCAACTGGGCTTTAAAAAAAAATCTAAAGAATACAATTACTTAGATCAATTTGGGCTGTGTTTTAATATTTTTGAAGTGGTGTCTTTGCTTCAGAACATTCCCAGTTGAAAAAATACGAAACTCTCTTTTACTGATGTGCTGGGGAAAAAATGGATTCTCCTGCCAGTTTCAGCTTGAATAATCATGGTGCCTGTTTAACTCGTTCTCTTTGTAAATTATAAGCCTAGAATAATTCTGCCATTTCCCAAGTTTTAGAATATGTTCTCATTTGATCAGATTTACTCAGCAATGAGTGCCGATGGCGTTCCACAGATTGATCAGCCTCTCGTTTTGTTACATGCCTTGGGTACTACATTCCTGGATGTTTGTGTGTTCTTGGCATGTCTGAACCAGTATGGGCATAGAATCAGAAGCCTTGGATTGGGGACAGATGGCCCAGGCCATTAGCTAATCTGTCCTCCTGCATCACTGGAGCAGCAGAATTGCAACTTATTCCCCTCATGTTGGCCACAGTTTCAGAAGAGTGGGGTCTCAGTAGACCATACTGTGCCTCCGTGCTTCATATATCAATGGCTATACTTTCGGAAGACCCTGTATTATCACGGTTGAATGAAAGAACATCTAGAGCGTCAGAAAGGAACAAAAATACCACCAGGCACAAGGCAGATGGTTCAAAGCATCTGAAGTGTAGGACTAACTTTGGGGGGTTTCCCTGGTGCCATTGGCTTTGCAGGGTCCAAGTTGGCCCTTGAAATATGCTTTGTTATAGCCCCTATCACTTGGAAGGTGAGAAAGAGTGTGAATAATCATGTGGGTAAATGTACTCATTTTCCAGTATAAGATTTTTGTTGTTGTTGTGTTTTAAACCCTATTGCTTACAATTAAGAGCAAACCATCTTCACACAGACAGAACTCCTTGAAACCCGTTTGTTTAACGTTTCATGTTCACATTAATGATAATTTATATGACACTCGAATTAGTGTTTCTTATACATTTTTCTTTCATTGGGAAAATGGATATGCTGTGTTTTGTTAAGGATATGTAAGAAACCATTGGCAGAGCCACCTGGATCAGATTATTTCTAAATTTTGTCAGTGCTTTATCCATTACACAATACTGACTTGACTTGTGACATAAAAAGCTCACATAAAAAGTTGTCACCAGTCCCTTGAAAGGAATTAACATTTTACCAACCCACTCCAGAAACTTTGCCTGATGGATGAGATTTTTTGTGAGGCATGAGGTCACCTATGAGATACCCTTGTTTCGTGAGTCCCAGTTCAGAGGCAAGCACACAGAAACTGATGAGACCCTTTCTCAAAGGCTCCTCTACATCCTTCACAGGTGCAGGTCTGTCCACATCCTGCTGAGAAAGATGGATGTGTCTGACTTTTGGTTGGAGAGGATGGGTGCCAGGACAGATGCTGGAGGTTAGGCAGTGGCCTGGGGAATTTGGCCGAGCCAGTTTGGATGTGTGCCTTGGAAAATAACCAGCCATGCAGAATGATCCAGGAGCTGGAGCAAGGGAACGGAAGATAAAAGAGGGTATTTAAGCAATTGTTTGATTGTCTGAGCTCCCTTTTCAGGTTTAGAAATGAATTCCTAGTTACCATTGCCTTGATACAACCTGCTGTTTTGATAGTTCTTAGGAATTCGTGGTGATTTTATTGTTGTTTAGTTCCTACTTTTAAAAATGCTAACCTATTATGAAGGTTATTTCTAAATCACAGCTGAGGGGAAGAGTTTGCTGTCAGCTGGTAATAGGGCTGTTTCTCATTATATAATTAAACCCATTCCAGGGTCTCGATTTTGAATTGTACAGTCTCAAATTCAACATTAAAAAATACATATTGAATACTTCTTAGGTACTTTGCTGGATTGTGGAAATAGCAAAATGAGAAGAATGGACTTTGTTCTCCTAGAATGTATCATATAGTAGGAAGACAGATGTGTAAACAGTAACTACCGAGTGGTGCGATGGGTGAGTGTAGCCACAGAAATGCTAAGGTAAAAACTGAGCATGGAAGAGG
The DNA here is from genome assembly GCF_005190385.1 of Monodon monoceros. Classification (NCBI taxonomy): domain Eukaryota; kingdom Metazoa; phylum Chordata; class Mammalia; order Artiodactyla; family Monodontidae; genus Monodon; species Monodon monoceros. The sequence continues at coordinate 39,966,733 of NW_021703784.1, read as the reverse complement.
TCATGGTCCACTTTCCAGGAGTGTGGGAGTCAGGGAAGATTTCAGAGAGGAAATGATACCTGAATCGATTTATCAGATGGATAGAAATTTATCAGAAAGGGAAAAGATACAGTGGAGAAGTTACCAGGCAGAGCCACACAGCATGGGCTGAGTCACATAGATGGGAGATTTATGTACTTAGTCCTAAATCACTCTTGATGGGAAAGAATTGACTTACAGAATCTTCAAAAATAAAATTGAAAAAAAACACCCCAATAAGTAATAGATTCCGACTTTACTAATCATATCATACAGTATCATTGGTGCTCCCTGTGGATATTTAAGCAATAGGTGTACTTAAACTTACGTGAGAAACATCTTCCTTAAATTTAGGAGCGGAAATAATAATAGTAGGTTCAGAAGGTGCTTTTCCCTTAAACGAGCAGGTGCCCTGCACATACCTGTTGAGTGGGTGCTGGAAGGGGACTCTGAGGTGGGAATTCTGGCCTCCTTTCTGCAGTCACCGATGGGGGGGGTGTCGCCTCGGGCTTATCACTTAGCGGAATCTCACTTATATCTTGATCAAAATGAGCTGTTTCAGTGTCTGATATCTAAATTCTCCTTCCAACTCTGATTCCATCACCTATCAAAATACCTTTTAATACATTTTGACACACGAAGGAGAATAATTCACACGTCTCGACAATTCTCTCATAGTGGATAACCGAGGTAGTATTAGTAAATGCTAATGCTAATGCCATGCTCAGTTTTTACCTTAGCATTTCTGTGGCTGCACTTAGTAAATCTTTCACTTAGTAGATGTATTTTATGTAGTGATAACCTCATACCCTGAAGAAGCCAGCTTTTACTAGGCTAGAGAAGAAATCATTTTAAAAAATAATATTTAGGAATAATTATAACAACAACAACAAACTTCAGTGAAAGTGTTAAACAACCTTCCTCTCTCCATAAAAGAGAAAAACTTTTCCATTATAGCACCACCAGGCAGCTGTCAGATTTGGTGCCTTGCTGAGATCCTCGCTGTCACCCTCCAGGTGTCATTAGAAGGCGGTGAGCACCTTTGGTAAAGATGCAACTTAGAGCACGTCTGCCTCGCTGTGCCTGCAGGTCCCCAGGAAGCATTTGAAGGGCTTATTGACCCTGCTGCTCTCTGGGGACCACTCCAGCCAAGAGGGCTCATCCATGCCCACAGTAACAGATGCAAAATGTAGTTTGCTTAGGGAATTTGTTTGAGTTCTTTATCAAATCAAAATTCTATTCTTTTTTTTTTAATTGATATAACTTTGCTGGAAATTGCCTTTGTAGTACATGACACTAAGAGAGATATTAGAACCATTGCCTTCAGAGTGCTTTCAGTCTTTGCAAAACATAGATGTACCTATTGTAGCTTTTAGGAAATCACTAGGCCTGGAGAAGAAAACATTTTTTATAATATCTGGACCTCCTGGTCAAACATCAATCTAGCTTTTAGAAATTACCAACAAAGCAAAGGAGTGTTCAGAAGAGGCTTTGACCTTTCCTTGTCTGCCTCCCCACCAGGCTTCTGACTTACTGGTTCTGAAAAACCTTTAGTGCAGGCTTCCTGCTCTCCTACCCCCAATTCATATTCTATATTAAATGTATTAGTGGTCTCCATAGAAACTCTTCAGAACAATTATTATGACTTCTGGATTTTATTTTCTTTAGGTAAGCATTTAATGATAAAACAGATTTCATGAACACAACATTTCTGTTGCTGTCAAATTTTATGTTTCATGGTGGTATGCTGTGTTCATTTCTATGTAGTATTCTTAAAAGTGGTTTAAGGGACTTCCACATTTCTAAATTGAGCTGACGTCCAGGAAAACCTTGTACAGGTTGCAGGTGATGGGTATTTATATTGACCTACAAAGATCCAGGATATTCATGGGGCCCTAGTTTTTGTTAATCCCATTATAAAGGGTGGCTGAAGCAGAAAGTTTAGGGCTTGAAAAAACTGAAGATCCCCATGAAGATAAATAATACGATATAAAGCAGAGATAGGAGGATTATATTACATTTCTTTAGGACTTCGGATTTCTTTAATCCCTAGGTGTGTTGGGTTAGTGCTTATCTCCATGATTGGATTAGCAAGGTAACTGAGGAGTTTTGAATTTCACTTTCTACCTTTCTAATGCTTTATATTTATGACTGATGTCACTGTTGTATACTTGTTCATTTCAACTGTGTACCCGTCACTAAAGCCAGGACCCCTGACTGGTCTTAAATGAGATAAGTGACAATCTGGAGCCAGCAAGTCAATTTCAGGTGTACTCTTTGTAATTTATTTGAAAGACTTCATGCCATCCCTCTGGCAAAATAACAAAATCACAAGTTGACTAAAGGGATACTTGCCATCTTTCAAGGATAACCTGTTACAGTCCTAAAGGAATGTGGGAAACTTGTTTAATATAAGGGTCATTCCTTTAAGGATGTCACAGGCAGGAGAAACTTGGAAAGTTCATTTAGATATTTTTTTTAAACATCTTTATTTGAGAATAATTGATTTACAATGGTGTGTTAGTTCTGCTGTATAACAAAGTGAATCAGCTATACCTATACATATATCCCCATATCCCCTCCCTCTTGCATCTCCCTCCCACCCTCCCTATCCCACCCCTCTAGGTGGTCACAAAGCACCGAGCTGATCTCCCTGTGCTATGCAGCTGCTTCCCACTAGCTATCTATTTTACATTTGGTAGTGTATATATGTCCATGCCACTCTCTCACTTCGTCCCAGCTTACCCTTCCCCCTCCCTGTGTCCTCAACTCCATTCTCTACATCTGCATTTTTATTCCTGTCCTACCCCTAGGTTCTTCAGAACCATTTTTTTTCTTTTTTTTAGATTCCGTATATATATGTGTTAGCATACGGTATTCGTTTTTTCTCTTTCTGACTTACTTCACTCTGTATGACAGACTCTAGGTCCATCCATCTCACTACAAATAACTCAATTTTGTTTCATTTTACGGCTGAGTAATATTCCATTGTATATATGTGCCACATTTTTATCCATTCATCTGTTGATGGACACTTATGTTGCCTCCGCATCCTGGCTATTGTAAATAGTGCTACAATGAACATTGTGGTACATGACTTTTTTTTAACTTCTTCATTGGAGTATAATTGCTTTACAATGGTGTGTTAGTTTCTGCTTTATAACAGAGTGAACCAGCTATACGTATACATATAGCTCCATATCTCCTCCCTCTTGCGTCTCCCTCCCACCCTCCCTGTCCCACCCTTCTAGGTGGACACAAAACACCAAGCTGATCTCCCTGTGCTATGTGGCTGTTTCCCACTAGCTATCTATTTTAAATTTGTTAGTGTATGTATGTCAGTGCCACTCTCTCACGTTGTCCCAGCTTACCCTTCCCCCCCACCCCATGTCCTCAAGTCCATTCTCTACATCTGCATCTTTATTCCTGTCCTGGCCCGAGGTTCTTCAGAACCATTTCTTTTTTTTTTTAGATTCCATATATATGTGTGTTAGCATACGGTATTCGTTTTTTCTCTTTCTGACTTACTTCACTCTGTATGACAGTCTCTAGGTCCATCCAACTCACTACAAATAACTTAATTTCATTTCTTTTTATGGCTGAGTAATATTCCATTGTATATATGTGCCACATTTTCTTTATTCATTCATCTGTCGATGGACACTTAGGTTGCTTCCATGGCCTGGCTATTGTAAATAGAGCTGCAATGAACATTTTGGTACATGATTCTTTTTGAATTATGGTTTTCACAGGGTATATGCCCAGTAGTGGGATTGCTTGGTCATATGGTACTTCTATTTTTAGTTTTTTAAGGAACCTCCATACTGTCCTCCATAGTGGCTGTATCATTTTACATTACCACCAACAGTGCAAGAGGATTCCCTTTTTTCCACACCCTCTCCAGCATTTATTGTTTGTAGATTTTTTGATGATGGCCATTCTGACCAGTGTGAGGTGATACCTCATTGTAGTTTTGATTAGCATTTCTCTAATGATTAGTCATATTAAGCATCCTTCATATGTTTGTTGGCAATCTGTATATCTTCTTTGGAGAAATGTCTATTTAGGTCTTCTGCCCATTTTTGGATTGGGTTGTTTGTTTTTTTGATATTGAGCTGCATGAGCAGCTTGTAAATTTTGGAGATTAATCGTTTGTCAGTTGCTTCATTTGCAAATATTTTCTCCCATTCTGAGGGTTGTCTTTTGGTCTTGTTTATGGTTTCCTTTACTGTGAAAAGGTTTTAAGTTTCATTAGGTCCCATTTGCTTATTTTTGTTTTTATTTCCATTTCTGTAGGGGGTCAGTCAAACAGGATCTTGCTCTGATTTATGTCATAGAGTGTTCTGCCTGCGTTTTCCTCTAAGAGTTTTATAGTGTCTGGTCTTACATTTAGATCTTTAATCCATTTTGAGTTTATTTTTGTATACTGTGTTAGGGAGTGTTCTAATTCACTCTTTTACTTGTAGCTGTCCAGTTTTCCCAGCACCACTTATTGAAGAGGCTGTCTTTTCTCCGTTGTATATTCTTGCCTCCTTTATCAAAGATAAGGTAACCATATGTGTGTGGGTTTATCTCTGGGCCTTCTATCCTGTTCCGTTGATCTATATTTCTGTTTTTCTTCCAGTACCATACTGTCCTGATTACTGTAGCTTTGTAGTATAGTCTGAAGTCAGGGAGCCTGATTCCTCCAGCTCCATTTTCCTTTCTCAAGACTGCCTTGGCTATTTGGGGTCTTTTGTGTTTCCATACAAACTGTGAAATTTTTTGTTCTAGTTCTGTGAAAAATGGCATTGGTAGCTTGATAGGGATTGCAATGAATCTGTAGATTGCTTTGGGTAGTAGAGTCATTTTCACAATGTTGATTCTTTCAATCTAAGAACATGCTGTATTTCTCCATCTGTTTGTATCATCTTTAATTTCTTTCATCAGTTTCTTATAGTCTTCTGCCTACAGGTCTTTTGTCCCTTTAGGTAGATTTATTCCTAAGTATTTTATTCTTTTTGTTGCAGTGGTAAATGGGAGTGTTTTCTTGATTTCACTTTCAGATTTTTCATCATTAGTGTATAGGAATGCCAGAGATTTCTGTGCATTAATTTTGTATCCTGCTACTTTACCAAATTCATTGATTAGCTCTCGTAGTTTTCTGGTAGCATCTTTAGGATTCTCTATGTATAGTATCATGTCATCTGCAAACAGTGACAGTTTTACTTCTTTTCCGATTTTGTTTCCTTTTATTTTCTTTTCTTCTCTGATTGTTGTGGCTACAACTTCCAAAATTATGTTGAATGATAGTTCTGAAAGTGGGCAACCTTGTTCTTGTTCCTGATCTTAGTGGAAATTATTTCAGTTTTTCACTATTGAGAGTGATGCTGGCTGTGGATTTCTCATATATGGCCTTTATTATGTTGAGGTAAGTTCCCTCTATGCCTGCTTTCTAGGGTGTTTTTTTCATAAATGGGTGCTGAATTTTGCTGAAAGTTTTCTCTGCATCTCTTGAGATTACATATGGTTTTTCTCCTTCAATTTGTTAATATGGTGTATCACATTATTTGTGTATATTGAAGAATCCTTGCATCCCTGGGCTAAACCCCATTTGATCATGGTGTATGACACTTTTAATGTGCTGTTGGATTCTGTTTGCTAGTATTTTGTTGAGGATTTTTGCATCTATGTTCATCAGTGATATTGGCCTGTAGTTTTCTTTTTGTGACATTGTTGTCTCCTTTTGGTATCAGGGTGATGGTGGCCTCGTAGAATGAGTTTGGTAGTGTTCTTCCCTCTGCTATATTTTGGAAGAGTTTGAGAAGGATAGGTGTTAACTCTTCTCTAAATGTTTGATAGAATTCCCCTGTGAAGCCATCTGGTCCTGGGCTTTTGTTTGTTGGAAGATTTTTAATCACAGGTTCGATTTCAGGGATTGTGATAGGTTTGTTTATATTTCCTATTTTTTCCTGGTTCAGTCTCGGAAGCTTGTGATTTTCTAAGAATTTGTCCATTTCTTCCAGGTTGTTCTTTTTAGTGGCATATAGTTGCCTATAGTAATCTCTCATGATCCTTTGTATTTCTGCAGTGTCAGTTGTTACTTCTTTTTCATTTCTAATTCCTTTGATTTGAGTCTTCTCCGTTTTTGTCTTGATGAGCCTGGCTAATGGTTTATCAATTTTGTTTATCTTGTCAATGAACCAACTTTTAGTTTTATTAATCTTTGCGATCGTTTCCTTTATTTCTTCTTCATTTATTTCTGATCTGATCTTTATAATTTCTTTCCTTATGCTAACTTTGGGTTTGTTTTGTTCATCTTTCTCTAATTGCTTTAGGTGTAAGGTTAGGTTGTTTATTTGAGATATTTCTTGTTTCTTGATGTAGTATTGTATTGCTATAAACTTCCCTCTTAGAACTGCTTTTGCTGCATCCCATACGTTTTTGGTCGTCGTGTTTTCATTTTCATTTTTTTCTAGGTATTTTTTGATTTCCTCTTTGATTTCTTCACTGATCTCTTGGTTATTTAGTAATGTATTGTTTAGCCTCCATGTGTTTGTATTTTTTACATTTTTTTCCTGTAATTGATATCTAGTCTCACAGCGTTGTGGTCAAGAAAGATACTTGATATGTTTTCAATTTGCTTAAATTTACCAGGGCTTGTTTAGTGACCCAGGATATGATCTATCCTGGAAATTGTTCCATGAGCACTTGAGAAGAAAGTGTATTCTGTTGTTTTGGGATGGAATGTCCTATAAATATCAATAGTCTCTCTTGTTTCATGTATCAATTAAAGCTTGTATTTCCTTATTTATTTTCATTTGGATTATCTGTCCATTGGTGAAAGTGAGGTGTTAAAGTCCCTGCTATTACTGCGTTACTGCAATTTCCCCTTTTGTGGCTGTTAGCAATTGCCTTATGTATTGAGGTGTTCCTATGTTGGGTGCATAAATATTTACAATTGATAAATCTTCTTCTTGGATTGATCCCTTGATCATTATGTAGTGTCCTTTGTTTCTTGTAATAGTCTTTATTTTAAAGTCTATTTCGTCTGATATGAGAATTGCTACTCCAGCTTTCCTTTGATTTCCATTTGCATGGAATATCTTTTGCCATCCCCTCACTTTCAGTCTGTATGTGTCCCTAGGTCTGAAGTGGGTCTCTTGTAGACAGCGTATATATGGGTCTTGTTTTTGTATCCAACCAGCCAGTCTGTTTCTTTTGTTTGGAGCATTTAATCCATTTACTTTTAAGGTAATTATTGATATGTATGTTCCTATTATCAGTTTCTTAATTTTGGGGGGTTTGTTTTTTTAGTTCTTTGCCTTCTTTTGTGTTTCCTGCCTGGAGAAGTTCCTTTAGCATTTGTTGTAAATCTGGTTTCGTGGTGCTGAATTCTCTTACCTTTTCCTTGTCTGTAAAGATTTTAATTTCTCCATTGAATCTGAATGAGATGCTTTCTGCATAGAGTAATCTTGGTTGTATGTTTTTCCCTTTCATCACTTTAAATATGTCCTGCCACTCCCTTCTGGCTTGGAGATTTTGTGCTGAAGGATAAACTGTTAATCTTATAGGGATTCCCTTGTATGTTATTTTTTGCTTTTCCCTTGCTGCTTTTACTATTTTTTCTTTGTATTTAGTTTTTGATAGTTTGATTATTATGTATCTTGGCATTTTTCTCCTTGGACTTATCCTGTATGGGACTCTCTGCACTTTGTGGACTTGATTTACTATTTCCTTTCCCATATTAGGGATTTTCAACTATAATCTCTTCAGATATTTTCTCAGTCACTTTTATTTTCTCTTCTTCTTCAGGAACCCCTATAATTCGAATGTTGGTGCGTTTAATGTTGTCCCAGAGGTCTCTGAGACTGTCCTCAATTCTTTTCATTCTTTTTTCTTTATTCTGCTCTGTTGTAGTTATTTCCACTATTTTATCTTCCAGGTCACTTATCCGTTCTTCTGCCTCAGTTATTCTGCTATTGATTCCTTCTAGAGAATTTTTCACTTCATTTATTTTGTTCATCATTGTTTGTTTGCTCTTTACTTCTTCTAGGTCCTTGGTAAACATTTCTTGTATTTTCTCCATTCTATTTCTAAGATTTTGGATCATTTTTACTCTTATTACTCTGAATTCTTTTTCAGGTAGAGTGCCTATTTCCTCTTCATTTGTTTGGTCTGCTGGGTTTTTACTTTGCTCCTTCATCTGCTGTGTATTTCTCTGTCTTCTTATTTTGCTTAACTTACTGTGTTTGCGTCTCCTTTTCACAGGTTGCAGGTTCGTAATTCCCGTTTTTTTTTGGTGTCTGCCCCCAGTGGCTTAGGTTGCTTCAGTGGGTTGTGTAGGCTTCATGGTGGAGGGGACTGGTGCCTGTGTTCTAGGGGATGAGGCTGCATCTTGTCTCTCTGGTGGGTAGGACCGTCTCTAGTGGTGGGTTTTGTGGTGTCTGTTGAACTTATTATGATTTTAGGCAGCCTGTTTGGTATGGGTGGGGTTGTGTTCCTGTCTTGCTAGTTGGTTGGCATGGGGTGTCCAGCGCTGTAACTTGCCTGTCATTGAGTGCAGCTGGGTCTTAGCGTTTAGAGAGAGATCTTTGGGAGAACTCTCACTGATTGATATCACGTGGAGCCGGGAAGTCTCCGGTGTACCAATGTCCTGAACTTGGCTCTCCCACCTCAGAGGCTTAGGTGTGACACCCGGCCAGAGTACCAAGACCCTGTTAGCCACACAGCCAGGTTCATGGGGAGTTTCTTGCCTGATGGGAAGTCTGAGGTCTCCTGCCAGCGTTCAGTAGGTGTTCTGTAGGAATTTTTCCACATGTAAACGTATTTTTGATGTATTTGTGGGGAGGAAGGTGATCTCCACTTCTACTCCTCTGCCATCTTGAAGGTCTCCCCCATTTAGATTTTAAGCCCATTGTGATATCTATAGTTGATTATAGGAGCAGGGCTTAGCAAAGCCTAGCCTGCAGGCTGGCCGCCTGATTTTGTTAAGTTTTAATGGGACACAGCTTTTACCATGCAATGGCAGAGTTGAATAGTTGCCACAGAAACCGTCCAAATCTGCAAAGCTTAAAATATTTACTATTTGACACTTTATGGAGCAAGTTTGTAGAACCCTGCCTTGGGGGTATTGTTGATGCTTAATATTTATTAGGGCAGTTTAGCTGATAATTATAAATTGTAAAATGGAGGGGTCTTAGGTTAACTTATGCACTACTATATATAAAATAGATAACTGACAAGGAACTACTCTATAACACAGGGAACTATACTTAGTATCTTGTAATAACCTATAAGGGAAAAGAATCTGCATAAGAATATATATATATATATGTGTGTGTGTGTGTATAACTGAATTACTTGGCTGTACACCTGAAACTACCACAACATTGTAAATCAACTATACTACAGTAAAAATAGGAAGAGGTCTTTTTAATAAGTCATTACATTATGGTTTCTGCTTTCCCAAAAGTGAATATTTTTTTGACCACTCATAAAGGACGCAGTGGTGGAAGGGCTGAACCAAGATTGCACGTAGATAGCTTCACTCAGCGTTCATTCACGGAGACATCCTAGAGCCCCCGTTCTCATATCCCACCCAATTTTATATTGAGCAGGATTTCACATCCAAGTTCTGGTCCCAAAGGATTCAACAGTTTTAGAAGACCTGGCTCGCGTAAGCGCTGATCTACCTCTCCACTCTGATGGGGCTTGGAGGGCAGAGAGAATACCCATCATAACTAAATGCTTACTAATTATTTAAATTCTACAAATTCCAGGACTTTTGCAGCTTTACTCAGTAAATCTTTCCTGTCTTTTTTTTAAAAGCAAGGGAAAAATAAACAGATTAAAGTGCACTTAGAAACCCAGCTGACTTGTTTTTAAGCTCCCAAAGGAGCACTTGATTCCCTGTTAACACTATTTTCCCTTTTTATCAAATTGGTAAGAAACAGTAACTCAGTTGATTTAAACGATTTCTATCACACATAACCTGTAAGACAAGTAATCGGTTTATTATGCTCTATCATAACAATGGTATTTTACTTCTATGAATTGTATTTTCAGCAGCGCTTGTAAAATACCCAGTTTGATTTTGTTTATTAACTTTCTCGTTTTTCCATTGACTAATGTTTTCCTGTCTCAGATAATTTTCCTGCCCGTTGATATTGCATAACTCAATAGAAATGTGTCTTTCAAAAGAATGAACAGAGCATTCTTTGAGGTTTGGATAAGATGATTTTATCTGAATATATCTTGAAGAATAATTCTTCGGTTTTTGTTTCAGTCGAATTTCACTTTTAATGTAATCTGAATATCACTTTGAATTTAATTACATTAATTTTTCTGCCTTGCTATTTAATAGTTTCTTATTGCTGAGAACCTAGGCATTAAAAAAAGTTCATTTTATGCATTTTAGATAAGAAGATATGATTCAGTTTTCATTCATTGAGCTCTAGTCTGCAAAATTAATTAGAAAAGACGTCTGGTCTTATATTAATAAGTTTCAGTTTGGTGTTTTATTCTCTGTTGAGTCTATTTCAATCTGTTGCTGAAGCCATCTAGACCTGCATAAGGCATCTGCATTATTTTTATATCTTCCTCATGTTTTATTGGCAAGTGACCTTGGGTATGGTAATTGAGCAATTGTGTGCTTACATGGGTTTATGGAATTTGCCTCAGCAACTTTTGGAGATCTTAAATTTTTGTCTCTAAACAGACTTGAAGAGGAAGCTTTCTGAAATACTGTCTTTTGCTTAAAATTTTTTCATTTTATTGAGTGACAGTCAGTCTCAAAACATTAAAGATATATTTCCCTTTTCTCTTGGCCATATCTTCTTGTGCCTTTGTAATCTTGGAGACTGGAGCCAGAGGCAGCTTTTCATTTATGAGGGGGTACTGACTGCCAGGAAAGGGGACAAATATTCACTGAGCCCCAGGTAGACCGAGGTCAGCAAGCTAAGCCTTCACGTGCTTCATCGTAGCCTCTCTTGTCCATAAACTGCTGTTCTTTCCTCCCTTTTTGACAAATGCAGATTGAGATAGTGAGGTGACCTTCGTCTGGGTCCACCAGTCAATGTAGCAGAACAAAGTTTTGAGCTCTGCTTTGTGTCTTTGCCACCTTTCTGTCACCTGTTCCTTGGCCTAGCTTGTCAAATGTGATTGATTCTGCCATCAAGAGAGACACCTAGTGGGACTTCCCTGGTGGCGCAGTGGTTAAGATTCCACGCTCCCAATGCAGGGGGCCCTGGGTTCGATCCCTGCTCAGGGAACTAGATCCCACGTTCATGCCGCAACTAAGAGTACACATGCCACAACTAAGGAGCCTGCCTCCTGCAACTAAGGAGCCTGCCTGCTGCAACTAAGAGACCTGGAGCAACAAAATAAATAAAAGAGAGATACCTAGTTCTCTTTTGTAGCTGCTTCCGCAATGTTTCCTCCTTTGTTTGAGTCCTGACCCCATTCATTCTTGAACTAGACCGTGCCATCCTGCCCCCTTTGCCTGACTCTTCCAATCCCATTCCTTCCCTTGTCTCTGGCTTGTGCTTCTTTGATCCCCCTTCACTTTTTCAGTTCCTGAGGGCAATTTTTTCTGGGAAAGTGCTTGTGTTAAACTTGGGCCCCTCTGGCTTGAGGCAAATTCCATCTTGAAGCTGTGGGGCTTGTTCAGTCACTGGCAGAAGCTGGAACGCCATGTCAAGGGGGTGGAGTCTGTGTTTCCATACACATTTTGTAATTTTTTGTTCTAGTTCTGTAACAAATGCCATTTGATAGGAATTGCATTGACTCTGTACATTGCCTTGGGTAGTATGGTTCTAACAATATTGATTCTTTCAATCGAAGAACACAGTATATCTTTCCATTTGTGTTGTCATCAGTTTCTTTCATCAGTGTCTTACAGTTTTTGGAGTAAGGTCTTTTGTCTCCTTAGGTAGGTTTATTCCTAGGTATTTTTTTCTTTTTGACGAGATGGTAAATGAGATTGTTTCCTTAATTTCTCACTCTGATATTTCATTGTTACTGTATAGGAATGTGAGAGATTTCCGTATATTAATTTTGTATCCAGAAACTTTACTGAATTCATTGATGAGCTCTAGTAGTTTTCTGGTAGCATTGTTAGGATTTTTTATGTGTAGCATCATGCCATCTGCAAACAGTAATAGTTTTAAGAAGAAGGGATGGAGGCTGAATAGCTTTGAAAAGAAGAAACTTGGTAGGGTGCATGGGGTGGGGGAGAAGCGTGCTTGACCAGAGGCTCGGGCAGGATGCTGGGGCCAGGGTACATGTATGGATAAGTGTGTTTGCATTGGGCATGGAAAGGTGTGTGGTGAGGGAGACAAAAGGCTGAAAGGAGGCTGAAGCTGGGCCATGGAGCCTGAAACACACCTGGGATTATGGCCGCTGAGAGCTGCTGGAACTTGGTGGCAGAGGAAACCCTGCCTGCCCTGTGCCTGGCAGGCAGTCAGTGGATATTTACTGAATGGCCACAGATGGGATCTGGACATTATGGGTCCTCCTGCAAGGGAAATTAACTGAGTTGGAGGAGAGTGAAACGAGAGGCAGCATAACCCAGTAGAATGGATTCATTTTTCCTGTTCTCTGTATGTAGGAGTCACAAGAAACTAGAGATGCACTCAAGGAAAACACTCCAGAATCATATTCCTGGTTGACGGGTTTCTATTTACTGTTGCTTCATTTATATTTAGGAGAAGTGATACTGAAGACTGGATGGAGTGTAGACAAAGTAAAATCCCTGATACACGGGCCTCACCCTTCCTCCTTCCCTGTCCCCAGTGTGTCCTGAGGCAATTAGGAACACTGCATGCCAGCCAGCCCTGAATTCGTCCAAGTCAGTGCTTTTCAAACTGAGTTATGATCCCATCCATGGATCATGCAGTAAAGTTAGTGGGTGGCAGAGAGCATTTGAAATGACACATTATAAAATATAAAATAGCCCATTGCACTGCACATCATAAGAGTCAGTTCTGTTTTGTGACAGAAAATATATTTCTTATTATGGGTCACCGAGAAATTTGAAACACAACATTGTAAGTGAAAAGAGCTTATTACTTGGGAATATCGTAAATCTATCTTTAGCTCTTTGTGTAAAGAGATCATATGATTTCTCATCCCAGCCAGGACACATTTCAGAGGGAAAGGGGTAGCTCTTAATTAGACCACAACAGGTGTAAACTGGGACTGCCTCAAGCTAATTAAGAAATATTGTCACTCTGCCTGTATTAGAGTTCTCCAGAGGAAGAGAACCAATGGGATATATAGATCTATATACATCTAGATCCATCTATCTCTGTATAGAGGGGGAGAGACAGAGAGAGGGAGAGAGGACGGGGAGGATATTGAGATTTATTGTAAGGAATTGGCTTACGTGCTTATGGGGACTGGCAAGTTGGAAATGCGTAAGGTAGACCAGCAGCAGGCTGGCTACTCAGCTAAAAGTTGATGCTTCAGTCTTGAGTCCAAATGCTGCTGCAGGACAGCAGGCTGGGAACTCAGGCAGGGTTTTCATGGTGCAGACTTGAGGAGAATTCCGTCTTCCTTGGGAAACCTCAGTCTCTGCTTGTAAGATCTTCAGCTGATTGGATGAGGCCCACACACATTCTGGAGGGTAATCTGCTTGACTCAAAGTCTCTTGACTTAACTGTTTATCACATAAAAAAATACCTACACAGCAACATCTAGACTGGTGTTTGACCACACACCTGGGCATCATAGTCTAGCCGAGCTGTCATGGAAAATTATCCAGCACACCCCACTTACTTAAGAAGGACAGATGGTGGATGAACATAGCTACAAAGCTTTCTTTAGTGCTCCAAGGCTCTGCTGAGGCTGGACAATTTATCAGGATTTTTGTTGTGCTGTTTACTTTTATTCATAGTTATTGGCAATGAAGTTATTGAGTATTTCCAATTTGACCTTGTGACTTCTTAAAATAATTTTTTAAAAAAGGTTTAACAGCTCACTTTCGTGGTTTAGATCACCTTTTACCTAAATGTGAGTTATATGTAACTTCGTATTTAAAGTCGTTTTATATCTTACAAAATGTTTTTATGAAATGTTTGGAGAAGACTATTCCTGAATAGCTTGGCTGCTTGGGACACACTGTTTATCCTATAGAAACTGCTACGAAAATTTCTTTACAAGTAGTCAGCAACTTGCCACTTCTCTTGCTCCAAGATAAACTGTGAGGGCTCTGAAGTGCCAGAGAATTTGTGAAAGCTTTAATTCTCATGAAGTGGCGGGAACTAACCATTAGGCACCTTTGCCCTATAGTTGGCTGCAGCAGAGTAACTGGTAAACCCTGAGCAGAAAGCTGGCCTTGCTAGGATCTTTGAAGAAGGAGAGAGAATTCTGCAACTTTTCATATTGAAAGATATCCAAGTGAAACTCTTGTCCTTCATCTTTGCCGACCCGATAGTCAACTTAGTGCTGAATATCTTAAGTTTTGCATTTTCCCTAGTTTTAGAAGGATTGTTTGCCAATTATAGGACATTTGGAAGCTATTGAAGAAGTACGAAGAAGGAGCAGGAATGAAAAATGATAACTGATCATAGTGTAGTAGGATCATTAATGTTTTAGTATTTTCCTTCCACCTTGTTTTCTGTGAACTTTTAAAAAATTGTAAGATTGCATGGCTTACGTACTTCTATGTCTTGTGTTTTTGTCAGGTGACTTAATAAGGGAACACTTTCCAATGACAATAAGTACCTTTATAAGCATTATGTTTGTAGTCAGCATCATCTTTCATCATGTGAGCACATCATATTTAAGTCATTTAGTGTTCTTCCCTGTTGGACTTTCAAGATACTTGCCAATTCTTTTTTATTATTGTAAATCATGCTGCAGTGAACTGCTTTGTGAATGAAACTTTTCCCTTGTTTGGATTTCTTTAAAAGATAGCTTCCTAGTTGCTTTTGAATATAGGATTATAGCCTTCCTATTGGGCCCTGCGTGCTCTGGGTCCTGAGGTTGGCCAGGGGCGAACCAACCCTCAGCATCCTTGGATACCTTCATGGAGGGCTGAGCTGCTTGCTAAATGGCAACAAAAAGCTACTTTTTCAAGGGAGCCATTAACTCTGGTTGAGAGTGATAAGCTTCAGAGGATACTGACCGGGTGAGAGGCACTATCTGTCTTGGCGTGTTTCATCTCACAAGGGATTAAGGGAGCCTGGTGAGTCCAGGGCTTGAAGAACTCATAGGTCAGGAAAGCAAGGTGGGGCTGCAGTGGAAATTCTTATTGGGGATGCTCACGTTCCTCCCTGGCAGTGCATCACACGTGATTTTTAGGAAAGAGGATGAAGGGAGACTGTCGCTCTCTTAGAATCTCATGTTCTGGTGTATTTACATCATTTCTGCTGACAGCCAACACAATACAGGCTCATGCCCAAGTACTTCTTTTCACTCTTAAAATAAATCTGTGTTGAATAGAATCGTCATCAGCAGTTCGTCTGAACAGCGCTCAGACTGCCTTATTTCTATGGAAAACGTGGTCAGGCAAGCTTGAGGTCATCACTTTAGAAGCTCGTGGTCATGATACAATGGGGAGAGAACCCAAGTAGGATTTAGGGACTTGGAATCTCTCCTGCATCTGCCGTTGTCGAACCTTTGCCTCAGTCTAGAGTCTTTGATGTTGGTTTATAGCACTGGTTCTCGAGCCAGGTAGATCTTGACCTAAAATCAGTCTCCCGTACTCATTAGCTGTGTGACACAAGCTGCTTGACCTTTTGTGCCTCTGATCCTCCGTAGCGTGAAGATGTCACATCTGCTTCTCAGAATTGTTCTGGCAGTTGGATAAACATAATGCAATTCTAGCAGTGTACGCATTACTTAGTATTGATATATGTATGCCAGGATTCGTTAAATGAAGCTGTTTTTATTTTTTTTTAATGGCTGTCCCAAATAATCTCTAAATTTTTGTTCTCATGTATGAAATTTCGGTGCCCCAGTGGGTAGCTCTTCCCCGGTGTCTGTACTGTAACTGATAGTAACTGGCGTTAGAATCACAAGAAACAGCCAAAGGTGATAACACAGCTCCTAAGGACTTTATTCTTTGGGATTCTCTCTGCCTTCCTGTTTTCTTTGTATTTTCATTGTCTGCTCTGTGTCCAGAACTGTGGTAAGTGCTTGGTATTTTAAGTTGAATGAAATACCATTTCTGACCTCACATCATCTTTGTGGTCTAGTAGCTCCCAGATTTCTAACTTGCAAATGCATAAAGTACCTCTGATGATGCTTTCATTCAGTTGTGACACACCCTGAGGATTCTCAGATGTAAAGGGCTCTTTATCTTCCCTGTAGTTTTTTTTTTTTTTTTGCGGTACGCGGGCCTCTCACTGTTGTGGCCTCTCCCGTTGCGGGGCACAGGCTCTGGATGCGCAGGCTCAAGCGGCCATGGCTCACGGGCCCAGCAGCTCCGCGGCATGTGGGGATCTTCCCGGACCGGGGCACGAACCCGTGTCCCCTGCATCGGCAGGCGGACTCTCAACCACTGCGCCACCAGGGAAGCCCTTCCCTGTAGTTTGATACGCAAAGTTAACTCTACTTTGACAGGAATCTTTTCTGGAAGGAATGGGTACCCACCTGTCAGAGTTAAGACACTGTCTGCCAGCTTAGCATAACTTCAGGTACCTGGCTCTTCCTAACCCAGTTCCTAGTTCTGTCAGGAACTACCTATCCTATGGACAGAGATGAAAATCTGCTTCTCAGATCCTGGAGCAAGGACCCAACAAGACATGGCTCTGGCCTTTGAGGTCCATCGGTTCCATTTTGGCCTCTGAGTTTCCAGTTTCTTTCTTTCTTTCTTTTTTTTTTTTAACATCTTTATTGGAGTATAATTGCTCTACAATGGTGTGTTAGTTTCTGCTGTATAACAAAGTGAATCAGTTATACATATACATATGTTCCCATATCTCTTCCCTCTTGCGTCTCCCTCCCTCCCACCCTCCCTATCCCACCCCTTTAGGTGGTCACAAAGCACCGAGCTGATCTCCCTGTGCTATGTGGCTGCTTCCTACTAGCTATGTATTTTACATTTGGTAAATATGTCCATGCCACTCTCTCACTTCGTCCCAGCTTACCTTTCCCCCTCCTCGTGTCCTCAAGTTCATTCTCTACATCTGTGTCTTTATTCCTGTCCTGCCCCTAGGTCCTACAGAACCATTTTTTTTTTAGATTCCGTATATATATGTGTTAGCATACGGTATTTGTTTTTCTCTTTCTGACTTATCTGTATGACAGTCTCTAGGTCCATCCACCTCACTACAAATAACTCATTTCTTTTTATGGCTGAGTAATATTCCATTGTATGTATGTGCCACATCTTCTTTATCCATTCATCTGTCGATGGACACTTAGGTTGCTTCCATGTCCTGGCTATTGTAAATAGAGCTGCAGTGAACATTGTGGTACATGACTCTTTTTTGAATTATGGTTTTTGCCCGTGTTAATTACACAGTGATTAATTGTAGGCAGAGAAATTGGGTTTGGATCCAGCTCTCCCTCTTATTAGTTATGTGACCTTGAGCAAGTTATTTAACCTCTCCAAGCTTCAGTGTCCTCATCGGCATGAAAGGGGAAATTGTTTCAACATAGCTCACAGGGCTGTTGTAAGTTAAATGAAATAAGCCCCTGGTTAGTGCATTTCAGTAAACATTAGCTATTATTATGATGGAGCTTGGAGAAGGGCAGGAACAAATCCACACTGAGCTGGGCTGCGAAATTACATTTTCAACAGGTGTTCGTGGTGGGTGAGGATATTCCAGGAAGGAAGGACACAGAGACAGGGAATTGAGGGTCTTAATGGGAACATTGGGAGTAATCCAGCTTGGCTCTGCTGTGTAATGCATGAGTGCAAGAGCGAGATGCAAACTCTAAAAAAGTAGTTGAAACCTGATCATGGCTGTCTTGGATGCCAACATGGAATTTAAAGTTCAGTCATTAGTATGTGTGTGTGTGTGTGTGTGTGTGTGTGTGTGTGTGTGTGTGTGTGT
>NW_021703784.1:39939880-39948718 GCF_005190385.1 Monodon monoceros | reverse complement strand
TGTGTGTGTGTGTGTGTGTGTGTGTGTGTGTGTGTGTGTGTGTGTGTGTAAGTAAGAGAGAGAGAGAGAAACGGACAGACAGACAGTAAGAAAGAAAGAGAGACCGAGATATGATTAGACCTGGGCTAAGGGAGAGTAATTGGGTGAGGACAGATAGGAAGGGAGGCTTTCTTTAGATAAAGTGGAATTATAGCTTGTATTCTGATAGTTTATGTTGAAAACTTACAAATGTGTCTCCCTCTGGCCTGGCAATTCTGATTTTAGAAAAGTATGCAGAGATGATGGTTTAAAACTAATAGCCTAGGACTTCCCTGGTGGTGCAGTGGTTAAGAATCCACCTGCCAATGCAGGGGACATGGGTTCGAGTCCTGGTCCGGGAAGATCCCATGTGTCGCGGAGCAACTAAGCCCGTGCGCCACAGCTACTGAGCTTGTGCTCTAGAGCCCGTGCTTTGCAACATGAGAAGCCACCGCAATGAGAAGCCCACATACCGCAAAGAGTAGCCCCTGCTCACTGCAACTAGAGAAAGCCCACTCGCAGCAATGAAGACCCCACGCAGCCAAAAATAAATAAATAAAATACATTTATTAAACAAAAAACTGACAATCTAAATATCTAATAATGGGGTCTTGGTTAAAGGATGGCAAATCTATATAATTTAATGTTATCTAGTCATTTAAAATGATGTTGTTTATCAACAAAGATTACCAAAATAATGCTAAAATTATTTAGAAGGTATGAAATGTTATGTTGGTATGATCTCATAAAAAATATATGTGGATATATGATGGCCTATGCCTTCATTCATAAAAGTCCGGAAGGGATTTAAACTGAGATATTAATAGTGGCTACCTTTGGGTGACTTTTTAATTGAATTAAAATACATATAAGATAAAATTTACGATTTAACCATCTTTAAGAGTGCAGCTCTGTCATATTAAATACATTCACCATTGTTCTGCAGCCATCTGCATTCTCCATCTCTAGAATATAGGTGATTTTTTTCTTTATTCTTCATGCTTTTATCTACTGTTTGAATTTTTAAATTTTATAACCAAAACACAATTTGAGTTAAAAAATACAAAGCGAGGTTCCGAGGCTCGCTGGGATATTATTGCTGGGATGAGGGAAATCACGTCCTGACTCAAGATCATGACCAATGGAGTGGAGAGGAAGTGCAGGGATTGAGAGAAGGCCAAGTTGTCCTCGTGTTCTTGCTTATAATGTTTGATCCCCCTGGATTAGATGGTGTTTTTTCCCCCAAGATAAATTTGGGGCACCAAGTTTATGGGAAATGGACTTAGGAGCTGCTGGGGACTTGCAGGCTTTTGGTGTGCATAATAGATTGTAAGGCAGCTAAGCCACCAGGTCCATGATCAAGCTGTCATACCAACTTCAGGAAATCAAGGGACCCAGATCTGGTTCAGGTTGCATATATGAGGAAAAGCTTTAATAGAGGCACAAATCGTTATTTTGGCCTATGGCTGCTTGTGGGAGAGCCTTCCTTTGTTATAGCATCAAGAATCTCCACATCAATTTCATGTTGCATATAACTGGATTCTCTGATGCCCAAATTCCTTCACTTACAGGAATGTTTGTTTCATCAGCATTAGCAAATGGTCTCAAAGTGACAAAACACAAGACTATTTAAAAATTTTTTTTCGGCAACACACAGGCTCCAGGCTCCAGTACCTCTGATCTAAAACCGAATTGAGAGTATTTTAGCACTTTTCTTTCATATATTGTGTCTTATTAGGTATGCTTATTATACAATGTGAAAGCCAGATCTCCCCATAAGATAGAAAAATAACTCCATAAGGAAGCATCCTTCAAGAAGAAACACACGGTTTTATTTAGGGACATTTCTAAAAAGTTCACCTTTTTTCAGCAGACATGGAGCAAAGCCTACCACGTGGAACCACAGTTGCTCTGGTGGAGGTGAGAATGAACATGACAGGGTGTTGGCCTCCCAGGAGCTCATGATTTAGTCTGTGGATTGTAGTCAAAGTAAATACACATGTAAACATATTCATAGGGGACCTGTGCTACTGAGAGGTGCACAGTTCTCTGGATGGTGGCGGCCTCCCTGGCTGATTAGCTAAGGAGGTTTGGGAGGGCAGAGCCTGGCCCAGAGCCTTGAGGATGGGTAACTTGGAAAAGGTGGTTATGCACAGGAGGTGTCTCCTGACGGAAAGAACAGCCTAAGTCGAAGTGCAGAATTAGAGATGTCCAGCATAGTGTTTGGTTAATGGGTTTCCCCAGAAGCAGAATTGGAGGCAAGGATTTGAATTCAAGCCCTTAATTAGGGGGGATCCTGGGCAACATTAGTAGGGGCTAAGGAAGTGAGGCCAGGAAGGGAAAGAAGCCAGTAAAGGGTGTGTCATGGAGCCAGTGAGCACTTTGGGCCAGTGGAGCTCAGCCCTGCTGGAAAGCTCTGGGAAACGATGTGTAACACACCTTAGATTTATCCCAGCTGAGGCCAAGGCAGCCCCTGTCCACAGCTCTCAGACCATTGCTGCTTGAGGATTGCTCCCAGGGACATGGAAGCTGGCCCTTCCAGATTGTCCTGCACAGGTGGTTTGCACTTCTGTGGCTGGAATAAAAAGCTCTCAGGCAGTGATGCTCAGAGGTGTTTGTAATTAGAGTCTTCAGCATATAAAGAAGAAAGACTAGTGTTAAGGTGCATCCACTGCATGAGTGGTCATGGTGGACGGGTGTCAACTGAAGAAACTGAAATTAGAGATGGAGCGGAATGCCATGCAGTGTCAAAGGAGAGTTTCCATAAGGAGGGAAAGTCGAAAGGAAAGTAATATTTTACCAAAAGCATGGTCATAATTGTGCTTTCAAACCCCCAAACTAGCCGATTACGTGTTAACCGAGTGGTCTAATGGAATAGGCTTGCTCTGAAAGTTGGTTGTAGTTCTGGGTTTGCTCTTCTCTAGCTGTGTGACCTCAGGAATGTCCCTTAACCTTTCTGGGTCTCAGGTTCCTGTTATGTAAAGTTAGGTGGTTGTTTCCAATCTCTCCAAGTGCCAAGAGGCAATTTGTTTGGATTCAAAGATGTCTTGTGACTCCCGCCTCACTCCTTGTCGTCTATTAAGTTCATAAGCGTACTGCACATGAGACAGAGGAGTAATCTAATTTCACAGTTAAATAAAGAGCTAATTTAAATGACTGTTGAAATTAAAATGTTCGTAGAATAAATTTGCTGGGTCTAATAAATGCACTCTCAAGCATTTTTCCCTGTTCTCTGAACCCGTCACCCTCTATCTTCTCTGTCTGCTTCTGTTCTCCAGCCTCCAAATGGATGCTAGAATTATTTTTATTTCGTGTTTCTTTACTTTTATCTATGGCTGTTTTGGCAGCAGGAATGATATCTGTTTCCCTGACAGAGAGTTTTACATGGAGCATGTGTTTGAAAGATTAATATAAGCAGTCACTTCTGAAACAATTTAATCTTGCTTTCCCATAGTAATGACAAATGAATAATCAAAAGCAATAAATTGTGTCTGGAAGATAATAAATACTTCTTCAAGCATTTTAGCATTCAAGCATTTTAAAAGTCAAAATGGCATCTCAAAGGCCCATTAGGGGAGTCTGTTTTTAACCACCATAAAACAGTTTTCTCTTTCTGTCCCTTAACTAACGTACAGACCCAAGTGGAGCTCCATTAGGATTTAAAATGTAAGTAGTAACAACTGAATAATTCTAGATCTAGCCACTGTAGACCAGGAAACTCCTAGGGATGTATTTTATCCAGGACCTCATCAATTTCCTGGGCATGAAAGCTACTTCAGTAAACTCTAGAAAGATCCCTCAGAGACTTAATTTTACTTTCAGCTGCCCACCTTCTGCCAGCACATTCATGAGCCAGGGCTTACTTTAGACCTGATATGTTTTGAAAAATAGTGCATCTGTTTCATGAGACATTCTGTGAGGTATTGAAGCCCTTTTGAGATGCAACACTTAGGAAGTATATTTGAATACCTGTGGCATTCAGATTGCTATGTGCAACACAACCAATAATACATGCATACATACATACATACATAAAACAGATGTATCCATACTGTCTCTGCATTGAAGAAACTTAAACATTACTTGGCAAATGTAGACTTAATGCACTTTACAAAGCAGCGGTCAGGCACAGACACAGAAAGTTTCCTGCAAAGCTGATGGATGGCAAAGGGAATCAAGACATGACCCTGGTCAAGCTCTTGCACTGTATATAACTGCCTGCATTTAATGTGTTTATATCTGCCTGCTGCTCTGGTACCCAGAGAGGCCATATTTTCACACTATTGAACCAAAAAGCAGGATGTGTCCTCTATCTCTGATGAAGCTTGGCAGGTAATTATCATGAGCCCCAAAGTACATCTTTATAGTGTCCGCTTTTTTCCATGCTACCTAGTAGTTGAGATATTTGAGCTGAGGTGTTGGGGCTTCAGCATCCTCTAAAACGAAGGTAAGGCTTCCCTTCTTTCTATTACCAAGAAATGTTTCTAAGCATAAATGAAGTAGTGTGTGATATACATAAGCACTTTGAAAACTCTACGGTGATGGGCAAACACAAGTTGATAGACCTGCCAAAAGTTGATTCCTCTTATATTGCTGTTTTGATTCTATTGTAATTGTAAACATAACTATTTAAGAGGTTTTGTCAAGGAATATTTTCAGGTCTTGTACATTTATATGAGCTTATGTTTTCAAACCTGGAAATATAATTCTGAAATCTCCTAAATCAGTGAGAGAAAAATCAACTCAGCAAACCAGTCTTTTGAACGAAGAGAGGCTCTCCCTAGTTCATTGTTTCTAAAAATAAGCTTTCCAAATTTAGCATGGCTGTTTGGGAGCAGGGATGGGACATCAGTAGCCTAAAGTCCCCAAGTGCATGCTGCTCTGTATTGTCAAATGCTTACAGAGCTACTGAAAAAATTCCTGGCATATGTGTTTCATTCTAAGGACTTAACGCAACATGTTTTTTTTTTTTTTAATTTTGCTTTTATAGAAATGTTCAGGTTCTCCTGGAATCTTTTGAACTGTTGTCAGTATGTGATTTAAGCCCTTGACTTGGTCCTACAAACAGAAGTTGAAAACCAAAGATGAACAGCTATGTGGTCTCTTACACATGAGAATTGTCCAGTTAATATTTCAAGTCGCCAAGGCCAGTCTAGCAGGAAGCATGTATTTTATTTTTGTTCTAAAACGTTTCTCTTTTGAGCTATTTCCTGAAGGGCTTTTGCAAGAAAACAGTTCATTGTATGTAGGGAGATAACTATTTCTTAATGAGTTCTTCTCTTTCAATTCCGTGTTCCAAAATGTCAAGCTGTTGGTGGTGGGGTTATAATAATAACAAGAAGAAAGAAAATAATGAGGAGAAGAAAAAGAAATTAGGAAGAATGGGAGGATGAGGAAGAAGAGGAAGAGGTGATAACAATGTCCTTCAAGTCGTTTATTCTTTTGTAATTTACAAAGCGAGTTAGTGAAGAAACTGACTTTTTGGTGTGACATTATTTTCTATGTGTCATGAAGCTTAAGTGACAGAGCTAGAGCTTAAACTTCTGATTCAAAGGCTGACATTTTTTTTTTCTATCAGTTGATTCCATATTTTCATTCCTAGCTCTGCATGTACAGTGTGGAGTTTACAATGTGAGCTAATCTATTTGTAAAAAGGCTTGAACTAGGGTCCTCCATAGAGTGAATGCTACACTGAAAATTTGATAAAGAAATATAATAAAAATTGTGTCATTAGAAGAAAGAATGAAACATAGATAATTGTTAGAGTTTATCTCAGACAAAGGGGGAAACGTCCACCAGGTTCCCAAGAAGAAAAATACTTTAAGGATGTTAATGAATATTATTGGGCAAAATAATGCACAATATAGGTTATATTACTTTCTTAGAAGCACACGTGTTTACGAATGGATGGCTCGGTTTCACAGAAGTCAGATAAGAATGCTCAGGATACTTGATTGTGACAGCTGTCAATGAACATGCCCTTTCCTTTCTCAAAGATACATTGTGAGGAAATTAGCAGACACCACAGAACTGAAATGTAATGACTATTCCCTTTCAATGGCTTCTGTCTTAGAAGGAAAAGGTTCTGTCATTTTGATAATACACAATAAAATTCAAAACTGTTTATTATGCTCTGAATTGTGCCCCGCCAACCAATTTGTATGTTGAAGTCCTAACTTCCAGTATCTCAGAATGTGACTGCATTTGGAGATTGTCTTTAAAGGGCTGATTAAATTAAAATAAGGCCAGTAGGATGGCCCCTAATGCAATCTGACTGGTGTCTTTATAAAAACAAGAAATTTAGACACAGAAACACACAGCAGGGGGACAATGTGAAGATGCAAGGAAAAGATGGCCATCTACAAGCCAAGGAGAGAGGCTTCCAAAGAAACCAACCCTGCTGACACCTTAATTTTGTACTTCCCAGCCTCCAGAAATGTGAGAAAACAAAATCTGTTGTTTAATCCACCCAGTCTATGGTACTTTGCTATAGCAGCCCTAGGAACTAATACTTTTTAAAATCAGTAGCTCTGATTTAAAATCAGTAGCTCTCAAACCCAGCTGTGTTTTAGAATCACATTCGAAATTTTTTCAATTAACGCTCAGGGTACCATCCCAGAACAATGGAGTCAGAATTGCAGGAAATAGGACCTGGGTGACTGTTTTTTGCAAAGACTTCCCCAGAGATTCTGATACAGTTTAGGTTGAGAATCACTGATTTACATTTCTTTCCCAGAAGAGTTCCCAACTGGTTCCTTTTGGGGAGGGAAAACAAATCTTCCGTCCAGGTCTGGGTTGTTGGAGCTCGTTACTCAGAGCAAAGGAAGACATCCCACATGGATCCAGTGATAGTCCATCCTGGCTGAGCCTTTCAATCATTTGAATGTCTGTTTAAAAATACTTATTCACAGGGGCTTCCGTGGTGGCGCAGTGGTTGAGAGTCCGCCTGCCAATGCAGGGGACACGGGTTCGTGCCCTGGTCTGGGAAGATCCCACATGCCGCGGAGCGGCTGGGCCCGTGAGCCATGGCCGCTGAGCCTGCGCGTCCGGAGCCTGTGCTCCGCAACGGGAGAGGCCACAACAGTGAGAGGCCCGCGTACTGCAAAACAAAAAACAAAAAACAAAAAAAAAAAACGTATTCTCAGAAATTCTAACTTGTGAATCTTTGGAGTTCTGGGATAGGGGGCAGGAGTTTGAATGTTTGAGATGGTCTGTGAGTGATTCTGATGATATTTTAGATTAAGAATGGCTGAAGATTTATTTTTATGTATGTGTGTATATATGTATTATGTATGTATTGTCTTCAACAAGGAAAAATTACCTATAATTCCACCAACAAGGGAACCTATTCACGTTTCTGATCTGTGATTGTTTCCCCATGTCTTTTTCCATCATTAGTTCAATGAGGAAAGTATTAAGGACATTGGGAGTGATTTTCACAAGTAGATGTGGGACAGTTTGGTGTTTTGTAGTAATGACCTTAGGTTAATCAGTATTTTCTCTTTATAAAACCTGCTGTTAGGGCAAAAGGTCTGATGCTAACAAATTATGTCCTTCACAATTGAAGTGTAAATTGAACTCCGAATCCATTTGTTTGCCTCCTTATGAATACACTAATCAGCCTCTTTGGGGAATTTATCTGTCAGATATCTGACAGAATTTATCTGACACTGAATGAAGATAGTCATGTATTCATGCAACATTTCATTGACCCAAAGTCATTGATCCCCAGCCAAACAAGTTAAAACCTAGTTGGAGGGAAAAAGAAGTCTATGGAAAGTGAAAGTCAGTTCAAAATAGTAACTGATATGTGTCATAAGTGATATAAATGTTTATATTCATAATCTCAAAACAACCTTGTGTGATGTGCTACTATACCCATTTTACATTGAGGACATTGAGGCCAGGAAAGAGGTGTTGGGAAACTCACCCAAAGTCCTGCCGCCAGGAAGTGGCAGAGGCAGTTTCTGTATGCTCTTAACAGTTATACCTCTACTTGCCCTAAACTTACCAATTAACTCCTCCATGAGCCCTTTTCTCAGTCTCTTTTAATCTCTTTTATATCTTATTTTAACTAATTTTGGATTTCAGTTTTCCTAACCAATATCAGGTTTAAAACAAGCTTCCCAATCAAAGACCAGAAAGGATGCCATAGATATTTGTAGAGTGAGTGGTCCCTTTACACAATTCTCTTATTTTCACTTGTAAAAAAGTAATGTGCTCTGATCTTCTTGAATATAATGTTTCTATAATAATCTTCTCATGTATTAAATTGTAAAGATATCCATACGTCTATAGGCTGTATTCATAATCCCATCCTAATATGAAAACTGTTTGTGTTGTGCGTACTACCTTTCAGTCTTTGACCTGCTGGCGTTTTTTAGCATTGCAAATGGAACACATATTTTTTCATATTCAGTTTTTCACTTACGTAAGGACATTTTGTGTAGTTTCAAATAGTTGCAGGTAGTCATCAAAGTAGATATCTGCGAGTAGTCCTTGGAGTTGATACAGCTGGATTTGCAGTCTTATGTCACAGCATTTTCAGCACTTCCTGTCTCTTCAAATCAACTAGACTGTAAGGTTTTTGAGACTGACTATCCTGTCTAAAACCCATCTCTAAATTTGCAGTTTGGCATACTGCAGAACAAATTTGTAGCAAATAAATGTTGATTGAATGTAGCCTCATAATTGTTATTCACATATTCTGTAACTAGAAATGCTATACACACATAATACATATTTATATATAATATACATAGCTACATATATATGTGTGTGTGTGTGTGTGTGTGTGTGTGTGTGTGTGTGTGTGTGTGT
>NW_021703784.1:39919741-39939870 GCF_005190385.1 Monodon monoceros | reverse complement strand
TGTGTGTGTGTGTGTGTGTGTGTGTGTGTGTGTGTGTGTGTGTGTGTGTGTGTATATATATAGTGGTTTAGAGCACATAATTCAGAGTTAGGCTGACTTGGACTAATACCCTGTTTCTACTATTCACTCCCTGAGTCACTTTGGGGAAGTATTTGAACTCTTCAAATCCCAGTTTTCTTTTCTATAAAGTGAGGACAGTAATATCTACTTGTAGGTGGAGATTAAATGACAAAAAAAGGTGGAGCTCTTCAAGATGTGCAAGCCTGGCCCACCAAATGCCCAGTAACAGCTAAACAGTATTATAATGAAAATTCCTGTGACCTCAATCTGAAATACAGTAATTGTACAAAGCAAGGTAAACTTTTATATATAAGTACTATGAGGGTAAGGCACAGAGTGAAGTTTCCCTGGTCTTATTTGGAAATAACACACTTCTTTTGCTGAATATGGACAAGGTTTCCCTGTGTACGTTGCCAAAACAAGTGTCTTCATATAAGCATGTCCATCCCCTGCTGTGAGCGAGGACCAATAGTCAGGGATGTGGAAACACTTCTGGAAGGAGAAGTGGAAAGGAAAGAACCAGAGTGGCTCCTTTTATCCAAAGCTAATCGCTTGAGCAGTAGGAAGGGAAGATAGTCAGGCCTGTCTAGAGTGCTTGTACCTTTGTAGAAGGTGGATGCTGAATAAAATCTTGCAAACACAGAGACAGGTAGGCAGGATCCAGAATGAGGTTCAAATCGACCTGGAGTTGTAAAAGCTCATTCTAGAGCCAGAGGGAGGGCTTGTGGGAGATGGCTGAATGAACTCATTCTGGAGCCAGATGGCCTGGGTTTGGCTCCTGGCTCAGCTCTTTACTAGTTTTATGACCTTGGACAAGTCTTTTTGCTTTATTGTGGCCAATTCCCTTGATTGTAAAATGGGGGTAAAAATATCACCTACCTTCAAAGTTTGTTGCGAAGATTAAGGAAATTAATTTATGAAAGTGCTTGGAACAATATATGGCGAAAAGCGAGCATTCAGCAAATGTTAGCCATCATAATCTATCTACCCCTAGAGAGCTGAATGGTCAGTTTTGCTCTCGCCAAGTTTTTTCCCCCCTGTTTTTTTCCATGATTGTACCTGGATTTATGTGCATTTCCACTTAAGAGGTGACTCTTGAAGGTTTCTCGTTTTCTGGGGGCAGAAAAGTGTATAGCATTATGAATGATAAGTCTTGAGCCTGTTCTGTTATTAAAGTCATGGAGACAGTTATTTTTTATATTAAGAATGGTTCATCATCCTTCCTAATCTTCAAGATGCAAAATTTGCACTCTGACAGGCCTGGGTAGCACAGGACATATTTGCAGGCAGAACAAAAACTATACATCCACACACTTCTGAGGTTAGAACATGAATTAGTTTTTAGCAAGCATGTTTGCTCAGGATTCCAATTTCTTTTCTCATTCTCTGTGATAAATTCCTTTAACCACAGCTGGAGTTTTCCTTCGGGCTGGATTCCCTCCCCCTTCATTAATTTATTTTCCTTGTTGCCTGCTGAAAGTGTGCTGGGGAAATAAGACTGTGATTTCAGGCTTCCTCCTCCCAGCTTTCTTGCATTCAGAGTCTCTGGGATTAGACTACTGTCACTAAGCCCACTTTAGAGCCACTGATTTCTGAATTCTGCCGTTAAGTTTTTCGTGCTGTTGCTCCAAAATGTATTACAAGGATTACAGATTTTGCTGCCCAGGTAGTTCCCAAGGGCAGTGTGTGGCTACTCAGGTGCCAGCCTCTGTCTTGAGTCTGGAGATGCTTGTGGCTGGCTGGCCTATTGGTATGAGGCCCACTTGGGTCACCAGATCAGCAAAGGAGTGCAAGATTCCGATTCAGCCAATTTTCTGTGAAATCCGAATCTGAATGGAGCTCAGTGGTAGATGGTTTCAGATGCCTCCGCATTTACTCCTCACAACATCCTGATACCTAGTCTGCAGATTGATGGGGGTGCCTGAGGGAGACTGAGAAAGAGTATCATTCCTCTCAGTCTGAGTTCTGAATAATTTGAGAAATAAAGCAAAAGAGCAAAGATGGAGGCCAGAATATCATCTTTATTGTAGAGACGCTAAGTTGGCAGATGTAAGTTAGTGTCAGAGCCAAATGAGCTTTGCAAAGAATGAATCCCAGAATTAGGCGGATGAATTGCGCTTCCCTATGGGCAGCTCAACCACAAGAGGAGAAAGTGTAGAGCTGAGTGGAGTGCACCTAGTTTTCTTCCCAAATGTGCTAAACTGATGAGTCACTCCAACTAGAGGTGGATGGAATGAGTCAAGTGTTGGAGAGGGGGCATAGGAGCATGTTTAGGGAATATATGCTCTCATGAAAACAGTGTAGGGTAAAGTTCAGATGAGAAAACTGAGGCACAGAGAAACTCAGTAACTTGCAAAAGGCTTCAACAGCTCCTTAGCAGGGGAGCTGAAATTTCAATACAACCTTTCCACTCTTCCACAGAGGCTGAGGTAGAGCTTTTCTCCAAATTGAATGACTGGAATCTTGACATAGGAAAGAACTGTAAAAGGTCATTCATCCTCTAGGATCCAAAACAAGATTTTACATCAACTGTCCAAGAAGCGTAGGCAGGTATTTTCTCCTTTGGGCTTTGCTACTTCTGCTTTTGCTGTTAACTGGCTGTTGAAAGTTCTAGTGGCCTCGTTTTCCATAATATAGGTCACTACCTTATGAAGTTATCTTGGCCACTGGACTTCTTCCTCTCAAAACTGACTCTCACCCTGTACACCAAAGCCCACGTCTGAGAAACTTGCTTTTAGACCACAGATGATTTGCAAATCAGCTTCCTTCCCCGTGACATCTCTTGCCCAGCCGTGCCACCTCCTTAGCCATAGAGGAATGCTGCCTCAGCACCAATGAACTGTGACAACCATCTGCATACCTCCTGCCTGACCTCATGTTCTCAGCATTAGCAGGCCGGCTGAGGACCCATTAACTGCCTTGAAGCCTTGCTGCTGTTGTTGTTTTTTAAATCCCTTTCTTTCACATGTGATTATCATGATGCTTAATATATAATTGAGTTTTTAAACTTTTGGCCTTAGATGGCTGAATGGCATCATCTTTAAGGACAGCTTACACAGTTTCCTGCAGGGGTGGGACCTTGCTCTCAAACTGTGTTCATGTTCAGAGCTCAGCTTCCTTGTGGCTCCGTGGGGGAGGTGTGGAGTGATGGTGGAGGGATTTATGGGTGCAGTTTCCACTAGGAGGCTTGCTGGAAGATCTTTATGAATAAGCTAGATAAATGTCCTGAAGGAGATATGGTATCACAGCCTCTGGTTCCTGAAAGGCTTTATGAAGCACACAGGGCTGGAAGCAATTAGGAGCAGAAGCAAAATTTGGCAAGTAGGAAGAAAAAGGTAAATCTTGTACCCAGAGTTGGACATGGGAACTTGGAATCTCCTTCCAGTGAATCTGAAGTTATAGCCCAGAAGCCATGAAATCCCAAAGCCTACTTACTTCTTAGTAATTTTAAGGAGCCTAAAATATCCTTTGCCTTCGTGGCTATGCTAAACTGATAGTATGGACATTTTATAAGTTATGTTCCCTTGAAATATTATTATCCAGATAGATTTGCATTGTTTAGAAACTCATCTTTCAGTATGGCCTGTTTCCATACTGAAAGCTTCCGGATAAGTGTTCCTTGAGAAATCAAGATGATGTAAAACAGGATCCTGATTCTTGCTGGTCCATCTCTGGAAATTTTCTCTGGAGTTACTTCTCCCAGCAACTGTAGAACAGCTTTTATTTAAAATTCTACAGAACACTTCCTTTCTTCCTTTCTCTCTTTTCTGTCCTCACGGCTGAAACCTCAGAAGATAAGCAGGAAGGTTTAAGCGGTGTTGCAGTAGTCAGCACTTGCCTGTCCGTAAGAAGTTGCAGCTTTGAGGGACCCTGGAAAGAAAACTGCGCTCCCTGCATGTGGCGAGGAAGTGTTTCCTATTTATGGCCAGGTTCATTGGCCGGACACTCTGGGGAGCTTGTCCTAAACAATTTAATTCAGGTTGGGAAGCTAGTGAACCTTCAGCACAGCTCTGTGGTTAAGGTTGTAACCAGCCTTCCATAACAAGTCCTGCCTCTGATTCCCTTGAGCTAGGGTTATTCTTTGGACTGTCAAACTGGCACCTTTGGATATTTCTATGACCTTGAAAATTAGAATAATTAAGTTTCCTCTGGCACAGCGGGAGTTGATATGCATAATTAACAGCAGCCAGCAGTCCCTGGAGAACAAATTTATGAAAGACCTTAAAGGAGGAAAGAAGCAAACCTTTTTGAATGAAGGGAAGTGAACATTAGTTATGTGAGTGTGGCGGTATTTGGATGTTCCTTATCATATGCATGTAGATACTTCTGTGAAATTTAATAATGAATTTTCCCTTTATTTTTCTTGGTAGCACCTATCATGTGAAACAGAGGGACGTGAACAATTGGCAACCAAATTAATGAACATGGGCGAGAACTAAACTTCCTCATAGGGGAGAAAAAAGTTAGTTGCAGGTTACATTAACGTTTTTGCAACAAAAACAACTTTTAGACCACAATAATTGTGTATGTGCATTTTCTTTTCTTAAGTTCTGAGAGTGCCTAGCATGAATTGGTCACAAGTACCTGCCTAAAAAATGTGCAAGGAATGTTTTTGAGTGTATGTCTTTTGAAACATTTCTCCAAACAATTGTGATTCTTTATAGCCCTGTTTTCTCTGAAATTTTCTTTAAATGTACATAGATAGAGAAACTGATGGACAAATGAGAGAGAGAGAGAGAGAGAGAGAGAGAGAGAGAGAGAGAGAGAGAGAACAATCCATTAGGATAGAATTCTATCTACCTAATGACTGCTCTGAATATGGGTGTTTGCCTTCAGCCAATGGGAGTTAAAAGAGCAGACTGTAGATATGCTCTCAGCCAATGAGCATTAGCATTCCATCTGTACATACTCTCTGCTAGTGAGCTCTGGTAAAGGGTGTGTTCTTCCTCTGGACTCATTATGACCTTTATTTCATTTGGAACTAATGCCAAAAGTATGCAAGTGATAGTATCTGTGTGTCCGTAGAGTATCCTTCTAGCTGTAAAAACATGGATTATTTTTTTAAACATTTATTTATTTATTTAGGCTGCACCAAGTCTTACTTGCAACATGCAGGATATTAGTCTCTGACATGCAAACTCTTAGTTGCAGCATGCGGACTCTTAGTTGCGGCATGCATGTGAGATCTAGTTCCCTGACCAGGGATCGAACCTGGGCCCCTGCATTGGGAGCGCAGAGGCTTACCCACTGGACCACCAAGGAAGTCCCAAAACATGGATTTTTACAGAGACGTCACACACCTTCAAGGAAATGATCCAGGCATCTAGTAGTATTTACCAAGAGGCAATTAGTGATGAATGGAAATCCTTTGTCATTGTGAAGAGCGTCATAAACATCTTTGCCACTGAGGAGGGGTTGATCAATTACTTAGGAGTGGTAGTTGATAAAGAATATGGCAGAGGGGCTTCCCTGGTGGCACAGTGGTTAAGAATCCGCCTGCCAATGCAGGGGACACGGGTTCAAGCCCCGGTCCAGGAAGATCCCACATGCCGTGGAGCAACTAAGCCCATGAGCCAAAACTACTGAGCCTGCACTCTAGATCCCACGTGCCACAATTACTGAAGGCCGCACGCCACAACTGCTGAAGCCCACGTGCCACAACTACTGAAGCCCATGTCCTAGAGCCCGTGCTCCGCAACAAGAGAAGCCACTGCAATGAGAAGCCCACGCACCACAGTGAAGAGTGGCCCCCGCCGCCATAACTAGAGAGGGCCCGCGCGGAGCAGCAAAGACCCAACTCAGCCATAAGTAAATAAATAAATAAATAAGAATATGACAGAGAAGAGATTTTCTGAAAAGCATGGAGGATCGCTAAAGTACTGTGATGGGAACATGTATCCATAGGGACAGTGCTGTAATGATCTGTGCACTGTGATTCAGTTAATGCTAAATGGAACAAGCACATATTAGTTCTTTGATAGAAATGTCTAAAAAGAGGGCAGGGGGATAACTGCCCCATAAACATCCACTGTGGCAATGCTAAATTGATATCCCTGTTTTCGTTACTGATTTCTACCCACTACCACTCACACCACTGCTGATTAGCTCTCTACTTCTCGCCCAGAATAAATCAGCTTTGAGGCGATTTGAACGTTAAGAAATTAATGAAAAGATATTCTTAGAGCCTGGGTTCAGTGAATGGGTCATAGTAAGGCAAATTATTGCTCAAATGCTGCTTTTCATGCTTTTCACCAATAAAACCAAATGCTATAAGTTAAGTATTTATCATTTACTACTATGTACTATGTACTGGATACATTAGGCCAGTCCGAATGGGCATTTCCCCTTTCTTTGTGTCTTTTTATTGTGCTAATCAAATTCTAAGTTCTCTGGTCCTAAATAGAAGACTCATCTTTTTTACCTCTTCACAGTCCAAGTAAGGACTAGAGCCATTTCCCAAAAGATTTTCTGAAAAAAAAAAGAAAAAAAAAGTAGTCCCTTAAGGTGCTCAAAAAGAAAAAAAGAATAAAAATGATGTGTGATCAAATGAGTATGAGAAACACAGGCCACATATCTTTTTTATTTTTTAACATCTTTATTGGGGTATAATTGCCTTACAATGGTGTGTCAGTTCCTGCTGTATAACAAAGTGAATCGGCTGTACATATACATATGTTCCCATATCTCTTCCCTCTTCCGTCTCCCTCCCTCCCACCCTCCGTACCCCACCCCTCTAAGTGGTCACAAAGCACCGAGCTGATCTCCCTGTGCTATGCGGCTTCTTCCCACTAGCTATCGGTTTTACATTTGGTAGTGTACATATGTACATGCCACTCTCTCACTTTGTCCCAGCGTACCCTTCCCCCTCCCCATATCCTCAAGTCCATTCTTTAGTAGGTCTGTGTCTTTATTCCCGTCCTGCCCCTAGGTTCTTCATGACTATTTTTTTTTTTTTAGATGCCATATATATGTGTTAGCATATGGTATTTGTTTTTCCTTTCTGACTTACTTCACTCTGTATGACAGACTCTAGGTCCATCCACCTCACTACAAATAGCTCAACTTTGTTTATTTTTATGGCTGAGTAATATTCCATTGTATATATGTGCCATATCTTCTTTATCCATTCATCTGTCGATGGACACTTAGGTTGCTTCCATGTCCTAGCTATTGTAAATAGAGCTGCACTGAACATTGTGGTACATGACTCTTTTTGAATTATGGTTTTCTCAGGTTATATGCCCAGTAGTGGGATTACAGGGTCATATGGCAATTCTATTTTTAGTTTTTTACGGGACCTCCATACTGTTCTCCATAGTGGCGGTATCAATTTACATTCCCACCAACAGTACAAGGAGGTTCCCTTTTCTCCACACCCTCTCCACTGTTTATTGTTTGTAGATTTTTTGATGATGGCCATTCTGACTGGTGTGAGCTGATATCTCATTGTAGTTTTGATTTGCATTTCTCTAATGATTAATGATGTTGAGCATTCTTGCATGTGTTTGTTGGCAATCTGTATATCTTCTTTGGAGAAATGTCTATTTAGGTCTTCTTCCCATTTTTGGATTGGGTTGTTTGTTTTGTGATATTGAGCTGTGTGAGCTGCTTGTAAATTGAGGATATTAATCCTTTGTCAGTTGCTTCATTTGCATATATTTTCTCCTATTCTGAGGGTTGTCTTTTCATCTTGTTTATGGTTTCCTTTCCTGTGCAAAAGCTGTTAAGTTTCATTAGGTCCCATTTGTTTATTTTTGTTTTCATTTCCATTTCTCTAGGAGGTGGGTCAAAAAGGATCTTGTTGTGATTTATGTCATAGAGTGTTCTGCCTATGTTTTCCTCTAACAGTTTTATAGTGTTGGGCCTTATATTTAGGTCTTTAATCCATTTTGAGTTTACTTTTGTGCAGGGAGTGTTCTAATTTCATTGTTTTACACGTAGCTGTCCAGTTTCCCCAGCACCACTTTTTGAAGAGGCTGTCTTTTCTCCATTGTATATTCTTGTCTCCTTTATCAAAAATAAGGTGACCATATGTGCGTGGGTTTACCTCTGGGCTTTCTGTCTTGTTCCATTGATCTATATTTCTGTTTTTGTGCCATTACCATACTGTCTTGATTACTTAGCTTTCAGTATAGTCTGAAGTCGGGGAGCCTGATTCCTCCAGCTCCTTTTTTTCCCCTCAATACTGCTTTGGCTATTCGGGGTCTTTTGTGTCTCCATACAAATTTTAAGTTGATTTGTTCTAGTTCTGTAAAAAATGCCATTGGTAATTTGATAGGGATTGCATTGAATCTGTAGATTGCTTTGGGTAGTATAGTCATTTTCACATTGTTGATTCTTCCAATCCAAGAACGGGGTATATCTCTCCATCTGTTGGTATCATCTTTAATTTCTTTCATCAGTGTCTTATAGTTTTCTGCATACAGGTCTTTTGTCTCCCTAGGTAGGTTTGTTCCTAGGTATTTTATTCTTTTTGTTGCAGTGGTAAATGGGAGTGTTTCCATAATTTCTCTTTCAGATTTTTCATCATTAGTGTATAGGAATGCAAGATTTCTGTGCATTAATTTTGTATCCTGCAACTTTACCAAATTCGTTGATTAGCTCTAGTAGTTTTCTGGTGGCACTTTTAGGATTAGGATTCTCTCTATATATTATCATGTCATCTGCCAACAGAGACAGTTTTACTTCTTCTTTTCCAATTTGTATTCCTTTTATTGCTTTTTCTTCTCAGATTACTGTGGCTAAAACTTCCAAAACTATGTTGAGTAATAGTGGTGAGGTGGACATCCTTGTCTCGTTCCTGATCTTAGAGGCAATGCTTTCAGTTTTTCACCATTGAGAATGATGTTTGCTGTGGGTTTGTCGTATATGGCCTTTATCACTTTGAGGTAGGTTCCCTCTGTGCCCACTTTCTGGAGAGTTTTTATCATAAATGGGTGTTGAATTTTGTCAGAAGCTTTTTCTGCATCTGTTGAGACGATCATATGGTTTTTATTCTTCAATTTGTTAATATGGTGTATCACATTGATTGATTTGCGTATATTGAAGAATCCTTGAATCCCTGGGGTAAATCCCACTTGATCATGGTGTATGATCCTTTTAATATGTTGTTGGATTCTGTTTGCTAGTATTTTGTTGAGGATTTTTGCATATATATTCTTCAGTGATAT
Source organism: Monodon monoceros (assembly GCF_005190385.1). Classification (NCBI taxonomy): domain Eukaryota; kingdom Metazoa; phylum Chordata; class Mammalia; order Artiodactyla; family Monodontidae; genus Monodon; species Monodon monoceros. The sequence continues at coordinate 39,930,640 of NW_021703784.1, read as the reverse complement.
TGGTCTGTAATTTTCTTCTTTTGTAGTATCTTTGTCTGGTTTTGGTGTCAGGGTGATGGTGGCCTCATAGAATGAGTTTGGGAGAGTTCCTTCCTCTGCAATTTTATGGAAGGGGTTGAGAAGGGTGGGTTTTAGCTCTTCTCTAAATGTTTGATAGAATTCACCTGTGAAGCCATCTGGTCCTGGACTTTTGTTTGTTGGAAGAGTTTTAATCACAGTTTCAATTTCATTTCTTGTGATTGGTCTGCTCATATTTTCTGCTGCTTCCTGGTTCAATCTTGGAACGGTATAGCTTTATACGAATTTGTCCATTTCTTCCAGGTTGTCCGTTTTATTGGCATAGAGTTGCTTGCAGTAGTCTCTTAGGATGCCTTTTATTTCTGCGGTGTCTGTTGTAACTTCTTTTTCTTTTCTAATTTTATTGATTTGAGTCCGCTCCCTCTTTTTCCTGATGAGTCTGGCTAATGGTTTATCAATTTTGTTTATCTTCTCAAAGAACCAGCTTTTAGTTTTATTGATCTTTGCTATTGTTTTCTTTGTTCTTATTTCATTTATTTCTGCTCTGATCTTTATGATTTCTTTCCTTCTGCTAACTCTGGGTTTTGTTTGTTCTTCCTTCTCTAGTTCCTTTAGGTGTAAGGTTAGATTGTTTTCTTGAGATTTTTCTTGTTTCTTGAGGTAGGCTTGTATAGCTATAAACTTCCCTCTTAGAACTGCTTTTGCTGCATCCCATAGGTTTTGGATCGTCGTGTTTTCATTGTCATTTTTCTCTAGGTATTTTTTGATTTCCTCTTTGATTTCTTCAGTGATCTGTTGGTTATTTAGTAACGTATTGTTTAGCCTCCATGTGTTTTTAGTTTTTACGTTTTTTTCCCCTTAATTCATTTCTAATCTCATAACGTTGTGGTCAGAAAAGATGCTTGATATGATTTCAGTTTTCTTAAATTTACTGAGGCTTGATTTGTGACCCAGGATGTGATCTATCCTGGAGAATGTTTCGTGCACACTTGAGAAGAAAGTGTAATCTGCTGTTTTTGGATGGAGTGTCCTATAAATATCAATTAAATCTATCTAGTCTATTGTGTCATTTAAAGTTTCTGTTTCTTTATTTATTTTCATTTTGGATGATCTGTCCATTGGTGTAAGTGAGGTGTTAAAGTCCCCCACTATTTTTGTGTCACTGTCGATTTCCTCTTTTATAGCTGTTAGCGGTTGCCTTATGTATTGAGGTGCTCCTATGTTGGGTGCATATATATTTATAATTGTTATATCTTCTTCTTGGATTGATCCCTTGATCATTATGTAGTGTCCTTCCTTGTCTCTTGTAACATTCTTTAATTTAAAGTCTATTTTATCTGATATGAGTATAGCTACTCCAGCTTTCTTTTGGTTTCCATTTGCATAGAATATCTTTTTCATCCCCTCACTTTCAGTCTGTATATGTCCCTAGGTCTGAAGTGGGTCTCTTGTAGACAGCATATAGATGGGTCTTGTTTTTGTATCCATTCAGCAAACCTGTGTCTTTTGGTTGGAGCATTTAATCCATTCATCTTTAAGGTAATTATCGATATGTATGTTCCTATGGCTATTTTCTTAATTGTTTTGGGTTTCTTTTTGTAGGTCCTTTTCTTCTCTTGTGTTTCCCACTTAGAGAAGTTCCTTTATCATTTGTTGTAGAGCTTGTTTGGTGGTGCTCAATTCTCTTAGCTGTTGCCTGTCTGTAAAGCTTTTGATTTCTGCATCGAACCTGAATGAGATCCTTGCTGGTAGAGTAATCTTGGCTGTAGGTTCTTCCCTTTCATCACTTTAAGTATATCATGCCACTCCTTGTGGAGTTTCTGCTGAGAAATCAGCTGTTAACCTTATGGGAGTTCCCTTATATGTTATTTATCGTTTTTCTCTTGCTGCTTTCAAAATTTTTTCTTTGTTTTTAATTTTTGCCAATTTGATTATTATGTGTCTTGGCGTGTTTCTCCTTGTGTTTTTCCTGTATGGGACTCTTTCTGCTTCCTGGGCTTGGGTGGCTATTTCCTTTCCCATGTTAGGGAAGTTTTCGACTATAATCTCTTCACATATTTTCTTGGGTCCTTCCTCTCTGTCTTCTCCTTCTGGGACCCCTATAATGTGAATGTTGTTGCGTTTAATGTTGTCCCAGATGTCTCTTAGGCTGTCTTCATTTCTTTTCATTCTTTTTACTTTAGTCTGTTCCGCAGCAGTGAATTCCACCATTCTGTCTTCCAGGTCACTTATCTGTTCTTCTGCTTCAGTTATTCTGCTATTGATTCCTTCTAGTGTAGGTTTTTTTTTAATAATCTTTTTTTTTTTTTTTTTTTTTTTGTGGTACGTGGGCCTCTCACTGTTGTGGCCTCTCCCGTTGTGGAGCATAGTTTCCAGATGCGCAGGCTCAGCGGCCATTGCTCACGGGCCTAGCAGCTCCGCAGCATGTGGGATCTTCCCGGACTGGGGCACGAACCCATGTCCCCTGCATTGGCAGGCGGACTCTCAACCACTGCGCCACCAGGGAAGCCCTCTAGTTTAGTTTTCATTTCAGTTATTGTATTGCTCATCTCTGTTTGTTTGTTCTTTAATTCTTCTAGATCTTTGTTAAACATTTCTTGCATCTTCTTGATCTTTTCCTCCATTCTTTTTCCGAGGTCCTGGATCGTCTTCACTATCATTATTCTGAATTCTTTTTCTGGAAGGTTGCCTATCTCCACTTCATTTAGTTGTTTTTCTGGGGTTTTATCTTGTTCCTTCATCTGGTACATAGCCCTCTGCCTTTTCATCTTGTCTGTCTTTCTGTGAATGTGGTTTTTGTTCCACAGGCTGCAGGATTGTAGTTCTTCTTGCTTCTGCTGTCTGCTCTCTGGTGGATGAGGCTATCTAAGAGGCTTGATGGGAGGGACTGGTGGTGGGTAGAGCTGACTGTTGCTCTGTTGGGCAGAGCTCAGTAAAACTTTAATGCACTTGACTGTTGATGGGTGGGGCTGTGTTCCCTCCCTGTTGGTTGTTTGGTCTGAGGCAACCCAACACTGGAGCCTCCCTGGGCTCGTTGGTGGGGCTAATGACAGACTCTGGGAGAGCTCACGCCAAGGAGTATTTCCCAGAACTTCTGTTGCTAGTGTCTTTGTCCCGACGGTGAACCTCAGCCGCCACCCCCCGCCACCTCTGCAGGAGACCCTCCAACACTAGCAGGTAAGTCTGATTCAATCTCCCCTGGGGTCACTGCTCCTTCCCCTGGGTCCCGATGCACACACTATTTTATGTGTGGCCTCCAAGAGTGGAGTCTCTGTTTCCCCCAGTCCTTTCGACGTCCTGCAATCAATTCCCACTAGGCTTCAAAGTCTGATTCTCTAGGAATTCCTCCTCCCGTTGCCGGGCCCCCAGGTTGGGAAGCCTGACGTGACGCTCAGAACTTTTACTCCAGTGGGTGGACTTCTGTGGTATAAGTGTTCTCCCATCTGTGAGTCACCCACCCATCAGTTATGGGATTTGATTTTACTGTGATTGTACCCCTCCTACCGTCTCATTATGCCTTGTCCTTTGTCTTTGGATGTGGGGTATCTTTTCTGGTGAGTTCCTGTGTCTTCCTGTCGATGATTGTCCAGCAGCTAGTTGTGATTCTGGTGTTCTTGCAAGAGGGAGTGAGAGCATGTCCTTCTACTCCGCCATCTTGGTTCCTCCTCTTGTTTCTTGTGGTAGGATTGTATTGCTATAAACTTCCCTCTTAGAACTGCTTTTGTTGCATCCCATAGGTTTTGGGTCATCATGTTTTCATCATCATTTTTTTCTAGGTATTTTTTGATTTCCTCTTTGTTTTCTTCAGTGATCGCTTGGTTATTAAGTAGGGTATTATTTAGCCTCCATGTGTTTCTGTTTTTTACAGATGTTTTCCTGTAATTGATATCTAGTCTCATAGCGTTGTGGTCGGAAAAGATACTTCATACGATTTCAATTTTCTTAAATTTACCAAGGCTTGATTTGTGATGCACAATGTGATCTGTCCTGGAGAATGTTCCATGAGCACTTGAGAAGAAAGTGTATTCTGTTGTTTTTGGATGGAATGTCCTATAAATATCAATTAAGTCCATCTTGCTTAATGTATCATTTAAAGCTTCACATATCTTTTTGATATATAGATTATGTGTAAAGTAGAGTAGTAGCTCTGAGAAGTCCTGGACCAAAGAAATTTGCTTTATTTAAACCTACACTTTGACTCACTGTATTCAACATGATAAAACTATGTATATAAATGACTAACATTTATTGAGGGGGACTGTATTGTCCAAGGCATTATTTTATTGCCTATCCCAGTTTTGTTTTAATGTAACACCTATTAACTGTCTAATAAACCATCAAAGGATTTTCCATTTAAGGGAAGCAAATGTTGTACATACATGTATGATTTGAGTACCTCATGGTCTAAATCAGCACTATCCAATAGATAGATAATGCTAACCACATATGTGATTTTAAATATTCTAGTGAAATGGACAAAGAAAACCCAGTTGAAAATAATTTTAATAATATATTCTATTAACCCACTAGATCCAAGATATAAAAGTTATATTAATATTAAAACTAGAGGACGTCCCTGGTGGCACAGTGTCTACGAATCCACCTGCCAATGCAGGGGACACGGGTTTGAGCCCTGGTCCAGGAAGATTCTACATGCCCCGGAGCAGCTAAGCCTGTGCGCCACAGCTAATGAGCCTGGCCCATGTGCCACAACTACTGAAGCCCGCGTGCCTAGAACCCATGCTCCTCAACAAGAGAGGCCACCGCAGTGAGAACTCCGTGCATCACAATGAAGAGTAGTCCCCACTTGCCACAACTAGAAAAAGACTGTGTGCAGCAACAAAGACCCAATGTAGCCAAAAATAGATAAATAAATAAAAATAGAAAAGTTATATTAAAGTATCTTATTAAAGATATTTTACATTTTTTCCCCATTTTTCCTATTAAATCTTCAAAATTCAGGGCGTATTTTGCACTTAAGCATTCCTCAGTTCCCACAGCTTCATTTCAAGAACTCAGTAGCCACATGTGACCAGTGGCTACTCTTCTGGACAATGCGGGTCCATTCCAAGATGGCCCCTGTGGGAAAGTCTTCCCTGCCTTTCCTTCCAGGAGTGCAGTGCATCCAGTTCTCCTTTACTCCCAACAACACCATCTGGAATGCAGATCATATGGTGAATATCCGTAGACACACATTTCTAATTTTTTGATGTTGCTGTTTCATTCAGCTCCACTGTGAAGTTTCCCCAATGGAGAGGGAACACAAATGGGGGAAGCCTTTATTATTTAATGAAAATCAGCAGGAAGGCATCCAGAAACCTCATTTAACCTTGTCAGGATAACATTTAATTTTACTTAGGTAGGCACTTAAGTTGACTTGGCACTTGATAATGATTTGCTAAATTTGAATTTAAGCAACGTTTACACCTATTTATCATAATGTGTTGAGACCGTTGATTACATCTCTCCATATTAAGAGGACATTGGTTGACAACCTTGAAATGCAGATTGTCCTTTGTTACAGTCCTGTGACCCTCACTGCAGCAGGTCTGCTAAGGTGTGGGACCATCTGTCCTTTGGAACCCTGATAGACAGGTGGATGTGGATTTTTAAAACAAGGTATTTCACTAGAACATTGGACTGGTCTTTGAGGGCCAGAGAAATTTCAACTACAGTGTAATTTACGTAGAAATGTGTGCATGCATTTACTAGGAAATAGATGATAATAGTAATAGTTAACCTTTCCTTAGTGTTTTCTATGGGTCAAGCCCTATTAATATGCATCATCTCTTTTAATCCTTACAATTCTATGAATTGCCTCATTGTATAGATGAGGAAAATAAGGCTTAGGCAGGTTAGGAAATTTTGACTGAGCTTCCCCTGTTGTCAGCTCTATTCAGTGCTGGAGCCCATGCTCCTACAGAACATGGAATTCCCATGTGCCTTCCATTCAAGAATTGACAATCTTCTAGGATCTGAATGGAAGCCGAGTTTGGGCAGTCATGGTAGGATGGTTGTAGACCAACCACTGCATGAGAATGTGCTTCAGGGAACATCTCTGAATATCCTTGACACTAGGATGTTTAAATACTTTCTTCCTTTCTGTGAATGTGAAGAAGATAACATTTCTATTTTAAAAATCAGGGGATAGTTTGAACCTAGTCTGGGAGAATCAAGATAATTCTCTAAGTATGGTTTCAGTTTATCCAAGCCTTGCAATTTCAACATGATGACTCTGTTCCCAGAAACTGTGGCTCTGACAGGCTCCTGCTGCAGTCACTTCATTAATCTTACTCTACCAGGACACCTGTTCACTACTGTGCAGTGTTGGCTGATATCATGCGGTAATTATGTTGTTAATTCATGGGCTGATGTTTTCCAGGCTGAAGCATGGCTTCCTGTAGGCAGTGATCTGGGAAATCAAATCAAGGAAGCAAGGAAAACATTGACAATTGTCTGCTTCTTCCAGCTTGAGGATATGGCATGACTTTGGGTGGAAAGAATGCCTTTTGGTGAATATGGTCTTTTTCATTTGACCACAGCAGAAGTTCTGTTAATTGAATGGTGGGATAAAACATGAATTCTTGAGTGAGATGACCTAAATGGAGCTAGGACCTAAATCCTAGCTCTATTCCTTAATCTGGGATCTTGAAGTTACTTAACCTCTCAGAATCTTTTCTTTTATGATAGAATGATAATAGAGCTAGTGTTATAAGATGCAAACTCTTAACCCAATAAACACTCAATATATGTTAACTTCTATTATTATTACTTAGCAAATAAATATCAATGGCTACTATTAATTAGCAACATGGAAAAGCTTCTTGAAGAATATAATATTCTAGTTCAGCCATTTATAAATAAGTAGAGATAAGATAGAAGAGCATTACAGATGGGGGAGCAAGGTTTGTGTGGTCTGGTGTGGTTTGGATCCTTGGGCTCTGAGAATCTGCAACGAGATTTTTGCCTTTCAGTTCTATGTGATGTTGTGATTTTGAAGGACTTGGACTAGAATCTTGCCTCTACTACTTCTTAACTGAGTGACCCTGGGCAGGTTTCTCCATCACTTGGTTCCTTCATCTAAAAAGGTGCAGAAATAATACCTACTTCATAGGGTCTCTATGAGTATTAAATAAGTAAAGCTTATCAAGCACCTAAAGCTGTACCTATCTCCTGATACATACTCAGGAACAATTAGCTATTGCGTATAATAATATTATTTTTAAAAATATTTATTTATTTATTTTTGGCTGTGTTGGGTCTTTGTTGTTGCATGTGGGCTTTCTCTAGTTGCGGCAAGTGGGGGCTACTCTTAGTCGTGGTGCACAGGTTTCTCATTGTGGTGGCTTCTCTTGTTGCGGAGCACAGGCTCTAGGTTCACGGGCTTCAGTAGTTGTGGCTCACGGGCTCTAGAGCACAGGCTCAGTAGTTGCGGCCCACAGGCTTAGTTGCTCTGCAGCGTATGGGATCTTCCCGGACCAGGGCTCCAACCCATGTCCCCTGCATTGGCAGGTGGATTCTTAACCACTGCACCACTGGGGAAGTCCTATAATAATATTATTACTTCTGGAGTTTATAGTTTCCCTGGGGAGGCAGACCTAGCATATGAAATTATAAGCAACCTATGATTCATTGCCACATATGTGGTATAACTTGTAATCAAGAACAGTAATTTGCAACCTTTTCACCCCAAGTACCTCATCATTGCCTTCTTTAATGACTGTTAAAAAAAAAACAAAACAACAACACAAAAACTTTAATTTTTTCTTATTGTAAAAGCAACAAATTGGACATCATAGACAAATTATAAAATATAAATACGCAAAGTGAGGAATAACATTGAAATCCATAATCATACTACTCAGGGATACACGTGGTTAAGACCTTGATGTATAGCTCTTCATATCCCTGTCTTAGTGTGTATATATATACATTTTCTGAAAATGGAATTATACTATCCATACTGTTTTACAACCTATTTTTATCCTTAATGGTGAATATTTTTATCTGTTAATACATGTTTCTCAACAACAAATGTTTGTTAATGGCTGAAGTCTATTTCATTGTACGAATGCACTGTAATTCTTTCAACGAGCCTCCACTTCTGGTGCTTTCCTGTGTGTGTGTGCCATGGCGAACAGCACTATGGTGAAAATATCTTATGCTTCAATGGCATGCAGCTCATTCCAGTGTTTTGCTTGACCTAAACTTATGAGTAAAGAGGATGGTCATGGGTCTATAGCTAGGAGGTAAGGGCCAAGGTGGAACTGTCATCCATTTCCTGGGTAGAGGAGGACACAGGAGCAAGATGATCCCAAGCAGTAAATCTAAGAGTAAGGGCAGATGGAGTATAGAATGTGATATATTTAGAATGTGTTTTCCAAGGCAAGCAAAAGAGAGCCTGGAGGTCCTGTAGATGAGGACTAAAAAGAACTAACCCTTCTCTGCATTGCCAGTCGCCTGAGTCCCTTGCTATTTGAGGCTATGACCCTCTGCCCCAAGAGGTCAGAGAAAGGCCAAAAGCTCTGTGAGAGAGGGCAGCTGGAAAACCTTCTTGAAGTAGATATTGTGGGTGATAAATACAAGATAAGTACAGATAGGTCCAGAAGAAACATAAGAGTGTTTCAGATGGGAGAATAGCATGTATGGTCTGGTGTGGCTTGGACCTGTGAGCTTTGAGAAGCTAGCAGTGGGATTTCGTGGTTGTAATCACTCTGCAGAGCTTCTGGTAGTTGCATGTGAGTTGCTTTGCAAAAAGGACCCTGGCCCACCTTGCATGTCCAGAGAAAGGGAGAAGAGCTAATTGATGAATATTAGTGGACATCCTTGCCTTAAAATAATCATCAAAAATGACCTCATCCAAATCAGTCTCATCTCTCAGAATAAGATTCTATTTAATATAATTATACATTAAAACGAACAAACTGAAACAGCTTAAGGCATTGGGTCAGAATTAAGCCAGCAGTTTACTTATCTCTCACAGAGAAACAGGTAAGAAAAAAAAGCATTACCTTCCTCTTCAAAGCCTCCTACTTATGACCAGAAGAAAATCTCTAGTTTTCCCCAAAACACCACCTTTTATCAGGTGGTTTCCAAATTTTTTCTTCTATGGTGAAGAGCGCTATAATGAGACTGTGGTATTCCAGTTCCGTTGTTCTAAATATTTTAACTAATGGAATTTTATTGTATTTTTTCCTTGGGGACTTGAAGCAGTAGGTAGAACTATACAGGGCTAACTGATAAACAATAAATGCCACAATGCCCATTAATCTATATTTGGAAGCAGTGTTTCTGTTGCTCTTTCCAGGTTCTGACATTTACTTGTATGCTTTGCCCCTATGTAGGTTTACATTAGCTGCATTTTCCACGGAATCGTTTTCTTTAAACTTCTAGGGCCCGTAACATATATTTTTCTCCACTACTTGTTCGTTTGAGAGTGAGGTCGAACTTGTTTTCCATATTTTGCCGTGAAATTTTGAGAAACCCAACACTGCTCTCTGCACCCCCCTTATTTCTGCCATTCCACTTTCCAGCCACAGCAGAGGGACTTTTCAGTTTCCTAAGTGGTGCGGGCCATTGTGACTGTCATTTGAAAGATAGATGGTTTTCCACTGGCTTTCCCGAAGATGTTTTACGTGATGAGCGTTTATATGGTGTGATGTCCTGTTGGGAGAACTGACAAGAGGCAGCACGGTTTGCATGGTCTGGGGTCTGAGCAGGCTGCCAGGCAGAGCTGAACCTAGTCCTAAGGAGAACACGGGAATCCTTGCACTGTGATTCCATCAGCATTTAGCCCATTGCCTTCATTCAGCGAAATCCATCAACCAACATTGTGTATGCCTCCTGGGGGCCAAGCACAGGCACTTGATAATGATTTGCTAAATTTGAATTTAAGCAACCTTTACACCTGTTTATCATAATGTGTTGAGACCGTTGATTACATCTCTCCATATTAAGAAGACATTGGTTGACAACCTTGAAATGCAGATTGTCCTTTGTTACAGTCCTGTGACCCTCACTGCAGCAGGTCTGCTAAGGTGTGGGACCATCTGTCCTTTAGCAGTGCAAGGACCCTGGTAGAGCACAGCCCAGGAAGGACGGCTTCCTGAATGAGGTGGCGTTGGCCCGTGCGAGCGAGCGCAGCAGGGTGTGACGCAGCTCTCTCGGCCGTCAGAGCCTGTGGCTTCAGAAACCGCAGTGCATCCCCTTGCCCATAGGGCCTTCCAGTTGGTCCTGACAGCTGCTCCCATAGTGCTCAGGAGGCAAAAGAGCACGAAATGCGGGAAACTGAAGGGGGGACTTTGGGTGCCTGCCTCCGCTCCTGGCCAGCTTCGCAGCTTGGGTAAATCTCAGCGCATCTCTGAGCCTGAGTCCTCTTCCACATTATAGCCATAATACACCATGTGTGCTTACATTCCAGGCTGTGGTCAGGTTCCATTAAATAAGCTCCTCGCATTCTTGGAAATGCTCTCTAACTTCCTTGTCTACGCCTGGAGCAGAGGAGGGGCTTGGAAGTATTTGATGATGGAATGAATTGAAAGCACTACATGGATCATTCTGGTCAAATTCGAATTTTCAAATTTGAGCAGATGGGGTCTCATTCTCTTCCTGCTCATTTGAGGGTAGAGCAAGGACCCCACTTGCTTAACTGGGGGAACAGCCAACACTGGTTTGAGGTCACCACATATCTCTCTGGCCAAACATCAAAACCACATTTCCCTGGGGATCAAGAATGTGAAGCTAGCGGGCTTCCCTGGTGGCTCAGTGGTTGGGAATCCGCCGGCCGATTCAGGGGACACGGGTTCGTGCCCCGGTCCGGGAGGATCCCACATGCCGCGGAGCGGCTGGGCCCGTGAGCCATGGCTGCTGACCCTGCACATC